>NC_141148.1:103724514-104024514 GCF_053477565.2 Lygodium microphyllum
GATTATGAGCCTGAGAGCCCGGGAGAGAGCGAGAGAGGGAGAGAGTTGCGGGAGATCGTGAAGTGCTGACCAATCAAGCGCCCCATCGCTTCGAGGTATGCCAGACGTTTCCCTCTGTTGCTCGCATTGATTTGGAAAGTGCAGCACGATCTAATAGAGTAGGCATTGACCTAAAGGCGCCATGCACAACTTGCGGGCCGTCGGCCATGCCGTCAAACCAATCCGTCCGATTCCCAGAATCGGACCATCCGATTTCAAGAGTCGGGACCGTCCGATTCCCATAATCGGACCAGCCCACGAAGTCGGGTCACGTGTCTGAGTCCCAGACTTGAGTCACTCGACCCATTGCAGTGGTCGGACCATCCCCGTCCGACTAAGGAAAGCCGAACCAGACTAAGACTGGATCTGCCCGTTCGATCCCTAGAATCGAACCCCGGCCCCAAAATTTGACCAGAGCACTAGAGCTTGAATAGAAGGTGGTTCACCTAGACCACAGACCTGGGTACCCTGGTCACGTCTCTGACCCCCCAGGAAACCCAGTTTAATCTTGGAAGCTGGAGACCAGACAAGGTGACCGAAGATTCACCCCGAATAGCTAGACACCGGGCGGACATAATTTGGAATTGGACGTGACATTCGGCGACCAGCCAACCAACTAACCAACCCTGAAGCAGGATAGGGAATGCAGCAGGGTCTTTCTATAAGACTTTAGATTGGCTAGGACCTGCACCAAAAGCCACATCAGGCCACAATCGTAGGCAGTGGTGGGGTGGAGCCTGCATCAGGCATTTTGTGCATCCCCACCTCACCTTCTGATTTCATCACCTAGGGTGCACTACAAGGAAGGGAAAATCCCGCTTCCACACTGAGCACTAGAAAGCACGAAGCACAAGTTGTGGATAAGATTAACGATGGTTTTAGTAACAATGAGCTTAACAGGAACCATAATAATATCAAGGAACCCACTACTAGGAGAGGATCTCAAAGCATAGCGGGCTACTAGGGAACTCCATCTATAGGGCCCTAAGAGGACATGAAGATCCGGAGGACCACAACATAGAGAATCGGATGCTGCCAAAGCTCCTCAAGTTGATCGACGACCTAGTGAAACGGGAAGTGGAAGCAATGTCAAAATCCCAAGGTGGACCAGGAGAGGACCGCCGACTGGACTTGGGAGAGTTCCCAGTCATGGTGCAGGAGTTAGTCAACGAGTATGACTTGTTGTCCAAGACGGTAGTTCAGGGTAGGCCAGTAGAGGAAGTGGTAGCAACCCTAGAAGAGAAATGAAAGGTAATCAGAAGGGCACTAGAGAGCATGATCACCTATAACCACGAGCAAAAGACTAGGAAACTCCAACAAGACATGGATATGTACGAGGCCTGGTGCATGCTAGCCCTGGCTGGAGCAGCAAAGGCAGGACCAAATGCGAAGAGAGAGCAGGCAGTGGAGGCTAACTTGTCATTAAGTGAACTTGTAGCCAGGCGGCTCATGGACAACACGTTCGCTGAGCAGGGCGCGGCAGCCTTAGCCACAGCCTTACTCTCAGGATTAGGGGTCACACAAGGGGCAAAGGGGAAATCTAGGATCCCTATAGTGGCGAAACAACTGGACAAGTATGAACCTAGCAACGACCCATATAGCTTTGTGGAGCAGTTCGAACAAGTTTGTGAAGTAAACGGCCTCACAAACTCTGCACAACGCTCCCAAGCTTTTGGTCTATGCTTAGATGACAAGGGGAGGGTGTGGTACACCAGCTTGGATGCAGCCGAGCACGGGAACTTTGCCCATCTTAAGGACCACTTTATCAAGAGGTTCTCTGAGGCAGGATACTCCGACAACCTCATGTCCGCTTGATGAATGTCAGCCAGAGAGAAAAGGAGGACGTAAGAGATTACGTCACACATGTATGTAGCCTCTTCAAGAGGATCCAGGCCAATGAGCAACCTAACGAAAAGGCTGTGTCTACAGTGTTCATAAATGGAATCCGTAGCAAGGAACTCTACAAGGCCCTGGCTAGTAACTCCACCCTACACAGAGATGTGCTGGCTAGGGTTTTTGATGAAGCAATAAGGGTAGAGGACTAGCTTAGGGAGCGAAGCATGAGGAACACCAGTCAGGATGGTGCAGGCGAGAGGGCCTCAGAGCAGTCAATGACGTCGGGTGAGAGAGAGAGCTCTAGTGCACAGGATAAGGGAAAGGGAGTCAACCAAGGCCAGGACCTGGCTGAGGTGACAATGGAGCTTGCACATTTGCAAGAACAAATAAGGAAGCCTACGCGAGCTCATGTGCAGTGTATATACTGTGGTGAAAACCACCTTCCAGCTGAGTGTCAAGATCCTAGATCTAGGCCGTGTTCAAACTATGGTAGGTTCGGACATGACGTGTTGAACTGCAGATTTCCCAGGAGGTTTCCATATGCGCAGCAATACAACCCTCCTTACCTAGGCAATAGGCCATCTAACTTCCTTAGCAGGGGAGCCCAACTGGTCCTCCCAGCACCAAAGGACACGAGACCAGCCATCCCTAGGCTAGAGATGAACCCAACAGGCATACCCAGACCACCAGGACCCTACGTGACCCAACCACCGAGTGACGCTCTTTTTCATTATGTGGAGGAACCTAGTGAAGAAGAGAGCTACGTAAACCCATACATCTCCAATGACGAGGAAGGCAATCCAGTCCTAATGGACTATCAACTGGTGTCGGTGATGGCGCTAGGCAGAGGAAGAGGCAGAGGCTTTGGAGGACCAAGCCAGGACCCAATCTCATGTTGGACCTGCGGTCATCCAGGCCATATATCATCACGCTGCCTAGAAAGGGAACAGGCAAATCAGGACAAGGCTGACCTTAGGTGCGCCGAATGTGGGATCACGCACTTGTTTCCTGACTGCCCTAGGCGGAAACCATTAGCCAGTCCGGCCAACGTGCCCTCTGTGCCCTTGGGGCTATTTGGGGTAGAGACCTTTGGCAGGGAGGACACATTCATCCCACTGCATGTCATGACGCGAGCGCAAACAAGACGAACATGCATCTCACTACCTGGGCCAAGCAACCTAGACACAGCCTCGTTGGGAAATAAAAGCCAGAGGAGAAGGAGAAAGAGAGCAGACGTAAGGATCACTCTTAAGACTGAGGAAGCTACAGCCTTAGTGGCGGGAAGGCGGGGTCACAGATATCGAGGAAGAGACCTCCGCCCCCAAGACGGCGGAACTAGGTAGTGCCAAGGTGGGGGAATACCCCCATCCCAGGTGGCAACTCGAGGCCATTGCCAAGGTAAAGGAGTGGGTCAAGGATGCCCAAGAATACCTTAAAGATGTAGAACCCATATTGGAGGATCCGATGGAGGACCTTTCTAGTGCAAGCACACCCAATTCGCCATCGCAACCTCAATCGGGGAATGCGCTAACACCACAAGAGATGCCACAAAGGCAAGACCAGGGAGAATCTTATCAACAAGCTAGCCATGACATGTGGCCGAAGAGTGGTGACCAAGGGGGAAGCCAACTACCCAGCAACCTCCTCACCACTTTAGTAACCACCCTAGTGACCGTTAATTTGGGAGACCTGCTTCTGCAGCACCCTCCATTGTGGCGAGATTTGAGGCACTAGGTGGAGGGGAAGGGGGAGCATACTACCGCTGACTTGCACGAGTAAGACACAGTCACGCAAATTCCAAGCCTAACGCTGCACTCGGCTCCAAGGTCACTGCACATCAATGCTTTCTGGTAAGGCACAGAGATGCATGCAATCCTACCTATCTTAGCCTTAGGGGACGCAACACGGAAAGGAATTGCGGACACTGGCGCAGGGGTCAGTGTCTTGAGCCACGCAGTTTTACAGGCCTGGGGAAACCCACCTGTGGAAGCAGCTAGGTTCAATGTTACATTGGCCAACGGAATGAAGATTAGACCATTCGGGGTCTTAAAAAACTAGCCAGTGAAGATCGCACGAGTGCAATTTTCCATAAATTTCATTGTCATGAAGGGGGTGGACTACGACATACTGCTAGGCCGGCCATGGATGAGGAATGCACAAGTGGTCGAAGACTGGGGAAACAACCTCGTATTCTTGGGGAATAGGATGGAGGCGGTAAGGGTTGAGATGGACACATGGAAGACTACCCCAGCGGACCTCGATGCTATCTCAACCATGCTAAAAGGCGATGCCCAGGCGCATAGGCACTATGGGACGCTGACCAAGTACATTCCCTGCCCTCACGATGAGAGGGATTGGATGCATGTCTTGGCAACCATTGACCTGCCATTCTCAGATGAGGCAGAGTTGTATAAGCAAGTGGCTAAGTCACCGAGCATGCCAGTAGAGGAGCCCACTGTGCCACTCTACATGATGGCGGGGAGCTCGCAGGATCCAGGGAGACCGGTCTCACTCCACACCCCCACAAACAAGCTTGAGCTTCAAGGAATCGTAGGGTACCTAACCACTAAACTGAAAGGCAGCAAAGCGGCTAATCTAAAACCCCTAAGCGATCTCTTGGCTTGGCCTGAATGGGAATGGACCAAAGTGCACGATTTCAACCTATCATACAAATGAGCTTTAATCACCAACAAAGAGGAGATCGAAGAGGAAAACCTAGGGGATGACGAGCAGTCGGAGGGGCAAGATTCCGATGATGAGGAGTACGAGCACTGTCGCTCTAAGTCGGATGAGAGCGAGGAAGGTTTAACATGATAGATTATGACACTGAAGGGAGAGCAATCAAGCAGATTGAGGCAGACTCTAGGCCGAAGTGGAAAAGGGATGGAAAAGGAGTCGTGCGGATGGAATGCAATAGGACCTAGCTGGAACAGGTGGGAGCTATGGATTATGAGCATGCAGGAGTGGCACAATCACTGGTAGTCCCAATACTGAAGATGGAGTCACCTACTAAACTACGACCTCCGGGCGAAACCCCTTCCTCAAGCGAGGGATGTGAGTTTAACTCGGAGTCTGAAGTCAGTATAGAGAGTGATCCTGAAATACCCCAACCCTCTAAGGTCAGACGCACTAAAGGGGACTTACCAGTCCACTTAAGACGCAAGCGGATTAAGGAGGGGACCAGGAAGCAAACTAGAGACTCAGAAGGAGAGAGGCAAAAGAAACCACAGGACCTACCCAAACACTTCACGGAGTTTAAGAAGGGTGATAGAGTGGTGGTTTTGCTAGGAGTAAAGAGACAAGGGCAAGCCAGGGAACCAATTGAGGGGCCCGCCAGGGTCAAGGAAGTCGACCTGGAAGGGGAGGGCAAGAAACCTCGACCCGTGTTCATTGCTGACAACCTGATCAAGGAGGAGGAGGCTAGACTGGTTGCTCTCCTGCGAGAGTATGTCGATGTGTTCGCATGGTCCTTGAAGGAACTGAGAGAAGTCAATCCTAGGGTTGTGACCCATAACATTCCCATGGTCCCAGAAGCGGTGCCAACGAAGCAGTGACCTTACCCTATGAATCCCAAACATGCTCATGCGGTGAAGGAAGAGATTGATAAGCTCATGAAGGCGGGATTTATATATGAGATCGAGCACACAAATTAGGTATCGCCCATAGTGATTGTTATGAAAAAGAACGGCAAGATTCGAGTGTGCCTGAATTACAAGAAGGTGAATGCCGCTACGAAGAGAGACAACTACCCTTTGCCATATACCGAGCACATGTTGGAGAGAGTAGCAGGCAAAGAAGCTTACAGCTTTTTGGATGGATTCTCAGGCTATAATCAAGTGCAAGTGCATCCTGACGACAGGCACAAGACTGCCTTCGCCACGGAGTGGGGTGTCTTTGCCTACATCGTCATGCCCTTTGGGCTAATGAATGCTCATGTAACCTTCCAACGATTAATGTGTACGATCTTCAAGGATATGCTGCAACGCGAGTTGGAGGTGTTTGTAGACAACCTATGCATACACTCCAATTGGACCAAACACTTAGAGAGGCTGGGAGCCGTCTTCGAACGATGCCGACTATACAAACTCTCACTGAACCCCTTGAAGTGACAGTTCTGGGTGAAGCACGGATGCATCCTAGGGTATGTAGTGTCACAGAATGGCATCACCACTAACTTCTCAAAAGTCAGGGCCATTACCGATCTCCCACCACCCACCAATTACAAGGGCATCCAGTGTTTCTTAGGCCATAAAGGATACTACCGACACTTTGTACTAAACTACGCACTGATTGCTAGACCATTGTACAAGCTACTGATTGTATTCAAGTGGACTGAGGAATGCCAACGTGCGTATGAATAGTTAAAGAAGGCTCTCACCACTGCACCAATCTTCTAAGCCCCAGACTAGAGTGTAGCATTCCATGTATACATAGATGCCTCCAAATTTGCTATCGGAGCCGTTCTATGCTAGTCTGGTGAACATGGTCTTGATTACCCCGTGAGCTTTGCTAGCAGGCAACTCACAGAAATAGAAATGAACTACTCCACTATAGAAAGGGAAGGGCTAGCCATGGTGTTCGCCGTAAAGAAATTTAGGCACTACCTGTTGGCCACACCCTTCGTCTTTTACGTGGACCATCAAGCCCTGCTGTATCTCGTGAACAAGCCATGCGCCACAGGTCACATAGCAAGGTGGTTACTTCCCCTGATGGAGTTTGTTTTCTTAGTGATTGTGCATAAAGGGAAGCAACATTACATGGCGGACACATGTCCTGTATACCCACAGGGGAAGGTGCTGGCCAAAGCATCCTTGATGATTTACCGGACGCGCACCTCTTTGGCCTGTCTAGCAAAGGGGACTTGTTTAGAGCTGACTTAACACCTTATTGGGAAGAAGATGTTGTCCAAGTGTTAGAAAACGGCCTGCCAGAGAGACCTATTGAGAAAGCCAGGCTAAGGAGACTTATCTTAAAAATCCAGCCATACCAACTAATTGCTAGCCAACTCTATAGGTTGGGACAGGACGGGCTGCTACATAGATGCATGTGCGAGTACGAGATGCATGAGGTATTGAGAGAGACGCACGGTGGGATAGCTGGCGAGCACTTTAGTGGGGCCACGACTGCCTGTAAGGTATTACAATCCCAACTTTGGTGGCCCACCCTATTCCGCGACGCTGCTAAGTTCGCCAAACACTGCGATAAGTGCCAGAGGACTAAGATGCCCATGTGCAAAGATAAGATGGAGCTAATCCCCATAATAGCTCCATAGCCCTTCGAAAAATGGGCCATTGACTTCATCGGACCTATCAGCCCAGCATCTCAATACTCCCAGGCGCGCTACATCATTGTGGCAGCAACAAACTACTTGACAAAGTGGGCGGAGGCACGAGCCACTAGAAGGAACGACGCTAGGACCACTGCGAAGTTCCTGTGGAAACAAGTCTTTTCGCAGTTTGATTGTCCAATCGAACTAGTAAGTGATCAAGGCGTACACTTCGTTAATGAAGTGATATCCCACCTGCTCTCAACCTTTTTAATCATTCATAGAAGGTCCTCCCCCTACTACCCTCAGGCAAATGACCAAGCGGAGTCCACAAATAAAATCCTGGTTAACGTGCTTACTAAGGTAGTATCCACACCAAGAAGAGACTGGGATAATAAGCTGATGGCCGCCTTGTGGGCTTATCGGATGGCTTATAAGACGGCTGTTGGGCAAACACCCTTTAGACTGACGTACTGGACGGAGGCCATTCTACCTCTAGAATTCTTCATCCCTAGCTTAAGAATAGCAGCGCAGGAGCATTGGGAGGAAAGAGAGGCTTGGACTAACCACTTAGAGGAGCTAGAGCGTCTCACAGAAACTCGACTTTTAGCCACCCACGCTCCAATCTGTGAAAAGGCACGACAAAAGCTATGGTATGACAAGCACGTCAACTAGCGCAACTTTGATCATCACGAGGACCTCGTATTACTCTACTCGGTGAAAGGGCACAAACAGAAGATGAAACTTTGAGGGCTGGGGCCTTTTGGGTGCGTGCAATTAGCAGAACGGGCAATGTCGAGTTGGAGACGCTCAAAGGGGAAGGAATAGGCTTCTTCAATGGCAGTCACATGAAAAAGTACTATCCCCCTTCCCATCCGCTGCATGAACCACCGATGCGCGAACCCCCCATCGCTGTCTGCGTGGCCACAATCATCACCGAACTAATTGATCACGATGAAGAAGTAGTGGCACCCGCCTACCTTCGAATCACGGTCACTACAGAACGGACATATTCTTTTGATGCCCTGATCGACAAAGGGGCCCACCGTAATGTCTTGACATACGACCATTGGACACGCATTGGTCGGCCTAAATTACAGCCCACGAACGCGAAACTTAGCCCATTTGGGGGCAACACTTACCCTCTCTTAGGGAAATGCCGAGCGGCTGTCTCCATCGAGTCTGGGACTATCCCAATCATCTTTTATGTATTACCAAACACTAAAGGGACCGGTGATAGATCACTACTAGGGCACACTTTCAAAAAGCAGACAAGTTGCAATGTGGACTACAACCTAGACCGCATTCACGTGACCGTGGCTAGCAAGGGCCAGCATGCGCCTTCTATAATTGCACAACCACCGATGGAGACCCCCATAGCCAAGCCTAAGAATAAGGGTATGGATATCTTACCCCATACCCCAACTGCCAGAAGCAAATCCACCCAAGCCATCCACATGGCCAGGGAGCCCATGCACATATGGGTGCCAAAACGGCGAGCGCCACCTCCTGGTAGACCACAGAAACACACTTCTAAACGCAAAATTTATTAGTCGCAGCCTAAGAGGCAGCCCATGCACCATCGACATGGATGCACCGTCATGCCACGATGGATACCGAAAGATCTCCTACAAGTGCAAGGATACTATGAGGAGCAGTTCGAGAGAGTTCAGTGGAAACCCTAAAACAGGGAGCGGTTCGAGAAAGTTTAGTGGAAACCCTAATTTTTGGGACGCCCTTCCAAGTCATTTTATGTATATTTCTTTATAGAGAAAGCGATAAACACGGACAGAATCATAGAAACGAGGGTAAACCGAGGCCAACCTCATGCTCTACCTTCATTATACATTGCACAAACACTTATTTGATTTTCTGGAATTTTCCTTTTATCGTTTCCTAATTTTCTCCCATTTAAAATCCACTTTTCACCATTTTTGGTATTTTTCCTCTATTTTTTTCAATAAAAAATGACTAGAAATTAAAATTGACTATGGGATGTAGCCCTTAGGTTCCTTGACAGCAAAATTTCAGGGTTTTGTTGATGTTATATCTCATATTCTCCCTTTATTTTGCAAAAAACCCCCATTTTACCCCTTAAACGCGTGTTTTACGGATTTTATACCATTAATTTCAGCCATATCACTTATGATTTCCTGATTTTCAGAGCATAAACTAATCAAAGTCATAGCAAACAACATTATGATGCATAATCAGCCCATGGGAACAATATTTCATCAACCAATAGCATAAAAACTCATTTTTTTCTTCATAAAAATTGAATTACCGCTTAGGCTTTGTGTCTCGGGATCTCGGTTTTGCTACGGGACTATGGGTCATCCCTCATTCAATGTCCAACATCTTCAAGATCAGCAATCTTCATGTCTACATTGATCTGGAAGCAATCCGGTCCCATCTGGACAAGCTTTCCTTCACCATTCTTCATTTTCCTCTTGCACACAAGAACAGCCCCTTAGGGGAGAGAGAGGGAGGAGAGAGAAATACTAGAATCAGAATTCTCCATCCAGGCCACCATTGTACGAGCGAAGACAAGCGATAGGATCAGCAAACAGAGGGAAATCAAGGGCCAATGTCCATTGGGTGGGTTGCATTGAGGCTGCAATCACCATCTCCATTCATCAAGCGCAAAAATGGCGCATCCTGGCGCCTTCTCTCTCCACGCTTACATCACGATTTTGCATCTTCTTTTCATGTGGCATTAAAATTTTGGGCTCCCAAAGGTCACTAGCCCACTTGGCCCAAGTTTTGTCCACCTCTTCGTATCTTGACCGATTTCTTAGCCATTTCCCCGTCCAGACTCCAAATCGAGCTTTGAAAAATCCTAGGCGTCTGGCTTGACATCCCGCATTGGTTGGAAACTCCTAACAACCCGCACGGCAGTCTGAAAAATTATCAAAAATCAACAAGTGTCGCTCGGGCGCATTTTAAGAGTCGTATTTTACTTGGTGCTTAAAATCATCCTAGCTGGAGCCGCCGCCTTCGATGTTAAATATTTTTTTCCTAAATTTTGGATTTTTTGGCAAATTTTAGACACATCCCGAGCTCAAAAATCCGCTCTCATTGGCGACCGCGGGATAGGGCAACTCAGCCCGTCAAATCCCATAATAGATCTGCACAAAACAACCAAAGGAAGCATCAAGCTGACACAAAATAGATACATATCAAAACAACAGCACAGTGCTCACCCTACCCCCTAACAAAACCAAGGCATGACATCCACAAGGAGTAGGCCTAGCATAATCTAATAGAAAGTTCGAAGCTAGTCACTAACTAACTGCTTCGACACGGCCAAGCTAAAAACCCTATCAAAGAGGTTGCCCTAAGTGGTGGTCTGAACTACCTACCTAACTAAGGACAACACAACTAGGAACTCCTACTAGGCGAGGACTCCTATAGCCTGATCCAGAAGTATTTTCTATTAGCACATTTCTTCTTTTAGGGTTTTTATTTCCATACTCAGGCATGTCAAAAGGAGGGAGCTGAGCGTAGTGCCCCAAGGGGAACAGGGCATCGGCCTCAGGACATGTCTCGGTACCCAAGAACCTACCAAGCCCTCGCAAGGCGACACTTAATCCTTTTCTGATGCTCACTTTTATTTTTGCTCCAACCGTCCTTACTTTCTTCTTTTCTAGCAAGAAGCCACCCCTGGGAAGACAAGGCATCGGCCCCGGGTCAAGACTTGTCCCCAGGAACCTACCAGGCCTTCGCTAGGCAATGATCAACTGCTTATAAATTTTCCTTTCTTTTCTTTTCTAATTTTATAGAGGTTAGAACCCTGTTTTACACACCTCTGTATATATTTAGTTCTTTAAGGTATTCATGGTTTCTTTTCCTCTATCAGCATTATTTTTCTTCTAGCGGGCTTTTTTAACTGCTTCACAACTAACAAGAACTCCTAGAACGGCTGCCTAGCAGACTAGCAGAACAAGGTCACTAGGATTGCCTTCTAAAATAGGTCTTTCGATGCCTGGCAATGTCTTTACAGGAAGCAACGACTACTTAGACCTCCCTCAGATATACTTAACTTAAACCTGGGACTTCATGCCTTGGTCGCCGATCCCCAACAAGAAAAGAAAATCCCCTACAAGTACACAGACACATATAGCATAAAACACGGTACTCATAAAGGATAGATATCACCTGGATAGGGCCACGAGAAGCTTTCCCGCAACAAAAGGCTCCTTCCAAGCTCTTTTGCTAAACCTGTCTAGTACAAAACTAAAACAAGAAACCATTAACCGCACCTGTACTAAACAGACGACTGGCCCTCTTGGCCTAATGAAATAAAACATTCAAAACCTCGCAAAACGGACCCTCTTGGCCTAACAAGATCAAACAGAATAGCATATACACATCCCTCCCTGAAATAGCACAAATATACAATAACATGCCCCTTTTCAAGGAGGAAAACACACAGGGCTCGCAGCCCTAAACTAAATGCATAAGGTTATGACCCATCCATCCTGCATATATAGCAAGAGGCGTACGCATAACATGTTGTCTAATCAACCTATGGGTCCAGGATAATAATGGTAGATTGGTCTTGGCTACTCTTTGCATCACCCATATCAACCATCGTCTGCCATATATAGCATGCTTTGATAACATTCCCTACAAGCGACCGGGTCCTGTTTCATCATTGATAACAATATCTAAACTAGGACCATAGTTAAAGAAAAGGTCTTCTTCATAAGCAAGGTTTTCCAGTAAATCCGCAAACTGATTCCAGTAACGTGGAATCAGCTGAAAAGACACTCTCTCAAACTCCTCAAGTAGGGTCATCGTAGTTCGATGATACATATAAAGGATGGGATTCCGCACTGTGTATGTTCCATCTAGCTGATTCAAAATCAACTGGGAATCCCCTTTTACTAACAACCGCCAAATACCACCTTGTTTGGCAAAATGCAGTCCCATAATCAAGGCTTTATACTCCGCCATATTGTTAGTGAATCCTACCCCGAGATAAGCAGCTAACTTCATCGTAACTCTACGTCGGGGATCTCGGATTACTACTCCAACACTCCCTTTCTTATTAGGGCCCCTGACGCTCCGTCAAAATATAATGTATACATCCACAATGGGTTTACAAAGCCTGTCATCACGAACTCCTCTATTCGTAATTATGATAATCAAAGTTTAGCATGTTGAGAGGATGAATTGACGACTCCATCCCACCTTCTTCATTGAACTCAACAGGGATGCTTGTCAACAGTCGTAAGCAGTGATGGCAGAAGACTTTAATCTCCCACACAAAGGATCCGTCTTCTTGCTCAATCACTTTGTATCCTTTGCTCCACCAGATAAGTTTCCCCTGATGGTATCTCTGCTCCAAATATGGGTGCTCCAAATAAGGGATTAACTGCCCCATCAACCGGCTTTAAGCTCTTTTTCAAGTCTCAAATCATCCCCAACACGGACCTGCAATGCATTTTTCCCATGTTAGCATACTTAGAAATAATAAGATTAATCTTATTAATATTAATCTTATTTTTAAACTCTACTCCCTGCAGATCAGCTAATAGAGCCGTAGACCTATTTTTCCCTATCCTGACAATCTTGTAGGGGCCATCCCATCTAGGTTCCAGCTTTCTTGGAAACAACTCCCTACGTGCATCATAGCACATAACTAATTACCCTTTTTTAAATGTATACTTCTTTGCTCTAAGATCGTGCAACTGCTTCATCCGACGTTTGGCTACCTCCTGGTGTAATAAGCTCTACAACTTCAGCTCATCCAGATGGGCTATGGTCATGAACCGTTCAAAGAGAAAATCCTCGTCTCTCAAAGAGTGGTTAATTGCAAACCGTATGGTTGGCAACTCAATTTCAAGGGGTAACACACACTCTTCCCCATAAACTAATTTAAATGGAGTATGGTCAGTAGCTCGCTTGAACGTTGTATTGTACGCCCATACTGCCACATACAACTTCCTGTCCCAGTCTCGTTTCTTCTCAGAGACTATTTTAGACAAGATACGCACAAGCTGCTTATTAGTACTTTCGACTTGACCATTTGCTTGCGGATTATAGGGGGTCGTTTTATTATGCTTGATTTGCCAAGCTTTAGTCAAGCTTTTGATCACTTTGTTCAAAAAATGGGTTCTGCGATCCGATACTAATTGCTTCGGGGGACCGAAACAGCAGATAATTTGCTCTAAAAGGAAACTTGCAGTCTTTTTTGCATTGTCATATCTCGTCGCCCGTGCTTCTGACCATTTTGTAATATAATCAGTCACTACTATAATGTACCTCTTCTGCGTAGTAGACGACGGGGTGATAGGACCCACAAAATCAATGTCCCACTTCTCAAATGGAAGGATAGCCATGATAGGCGTAAGTGGGTGTTTCCTATTCTCTCTGCTGTCATGTCTTTGACGGGTATCACATCTCTTAACATACTCAAAAGAATCTTGGAATATGGATGGCCACCAATATCCAATTCTTAACGCTTTCTGTGCTGTCAACCATCCCACGAAGTGCCCTCCACATGCAGAGTCATGGCACTCTTCCAAGATGAAAGGAACCTCATCAGGCATCACACATCGGCGATAGATATCATCAACACCCTGTTGATATAGTGTCCCTACGATCAAGGAAAACTTCAAAGCCTGTTGTTTGATTTTTCTCTTTTCTAATTTTGATAAACCGGCTCGAGTCTCTCCTGTTGATAGATAATGCGTAATAGCAGCATATCAAGATGGGATAGAAGCTGTATCAATTTTAAACATTGCATCAATATCACTTCCTTCAGCCAAAGTCTCTTTCGGCTCCTCGAAATCACAAGGCATTCCACAATACCCTACAGCCTCGGTGGCTTACTCTTAATCTCATAATCAAACTCCTGCAAAGTGATTAACCACTTTGCCAGACGATCAGGCGGTTGCAGCTTGTTCATAAGCAATCTAAGCCCTTCCGCTTTCGTATAGAATACTACCTTTTCATAGAGGATGTAGTGCCTGAATTTCTTAGTCGCAAAGACCATCGCAAGACACAACTTCTCCATGTAGGTATAGTTGATCTCTAAAATGCCCAATTTTGGACTAGCAAAAGCTATCGGGTGATACCACTTGTCCTCCAAAATTTGGGCTAAATAGCAGCTTATACTATGCATGGTGGCTGCTGAAAATATATAGAACACCTCGCCTCTTTTAGGTGCTTTTAAAAGGGGTGCTTTTACTAGCTTATGTTTCACATCCTCGAAAGCTACCTTACAAGGGTCGCTCCATTCAAATAGACAGCTAAAGGATAATAAATTCGTTAATGGCAACGTCCTTTCTGCCAAGGCATTTATAGACCTCCGATAGTATCCTATTGATGACAGAAAGCTATGAACCTCTTTCGGAGTGCGTGGTGGACTCATAGCCACTATAACCTTGATATTTTCAAGGTCAGTTGCTATCCCTACTAAACTGACCACATGGCCTAGCAATAGCCCATAAGGCACTCCAAAGTCACACTTCTGTGGATTAAGAGCGATACAAAATTGTCTGCAGCGCTCAAAACACTTTCTTAAGATAATCAACATCCTTTGCCTTACAGTCGCTGCCCCCAACTCATCGATAAACACTTTCAACTCATCTGGAAAGATGTCACCAAAGGTCTTGTCTGCTATTCGTTGCCATGATCCAGGTGCATTGCACAAACCAAAGGCTATCACATGGTACACAAAAGTACCAAAGACAGTAATAAAAGTCGTTTTCAACTTGTCCTCTTCTGCAATTGCCATCTGGTTATATCCTGCAAAGCAATCCATGAATGAATATATTTTCCTACCCACTGATTGATCCAAAATCTGGTCAATGAATGGCAACGGGTAGTAATCCTTAACTATTTGCTTATTCAGCTCTCTAAAATCCACACATAGTCGAATCTAGTTATTTTTTTTCTTCTTGATAACAACTGGTGAACACCATTCTATGCATTGTATAGGGAAGATTAAACCAGCTTTCCTTAACTTTTGTAACTCCTCAAACAGCCCGTCCCTCAATTCAAAAGGCATACGCCTTACTTTCTGACGCACAGGACAACTACCTTCTTTTACAAGAATAGTATGAACAGCCAGGCTGGGAGAAATGCCTCTCAGCTCATCATAACTCCAGGTAAAGATATCGCGGAAGTCCTGAATCAAGGACACATAGTCCTCCCTTTCTGCTGAACTGAGCATGGAACCTAATTTAATTGGCTGCGAATCATTCGGCGTGCCAAGGTCTAACTCAATCACATCCGCGTCTCTTATCCTATCTTGCGGCTCTATCGGCTCATTTAGAGTTATCTGATAAATATCCTCTGTAGTGGACCCCTCTTTAGATTCGTCACTGGATGATGTCTCACTACCAGATGGATCATCTACTGTCTCTAATTCAGTAGAGGATAAAGGAGCTCTCTCACTCTCAGGAGACTCTAGATAAGCATCGACTATCACTCGATTAGCACCTCTACCTAGAACCACTTGACGGAGGGTATATCGACTTGACAGTCTGTTCGTAAGATCCAAGGCCTACCTAGCAAGACTCGATAGCTAGGACGCCCTGCAAATATGATCACCCTAAAGTCCAAGAAGCATTCTACACTTACAACTGTAACATGGACCTTAGTAACGCAACCTTCTGGTTATCTCAGACTATCATCAGCCATTGTAAGAAGGGTGGAGCTGTCTTTTTGGATGCCTAGACCCAATCTCTCCATCAACTATGAACTCATGATATTGACGGAGGATCCAGTATCTACAATAGCATGTTCAACCAATATTCCATCCACATAAGCTGGAACCCTAGGGCAATTCTTTTCAGTATGATCAAACCAATCTTCCCCTACTCGTGCTATACCCAAAGGTTCTACAATATACCCAATACGCAGGATCTTCTTAAATTCCTTGCGTACTCCTGGAGATAATTTAATCAACTATAGAAGGTTTACGTCTGGTTTAGCTTCACAAAGAGAACTTGCTAAATCAAAGTCATGATAGGTAGCCAAAGCTCTCTTTTCTCGCCAAACCATCCTTTCTTTTGGTCTTTGGACCGGTTTTGGTACTTCTTTCTTGGTACTTCCTCATCCTTCTTAGGATCAACTTTTTTCTCAACGGGCCTTAGAGGTCCACCTTCCATGCTAGGACTCTGGACTTGCGTCCCCTTATCCCCTTGTTTAGGGTTTCCCTCAACCAGTTTTTCCTTATCTTTGTCAACCTCTTTAGCCTTTTGGCCTCTTGTCACGGCTCTTAGGTTAAAGGTTTCGGCGTCATTGACTCGTACAGCCTCAATAAGGCTGACTCCATTACCTTGTGGCACCTCTTCT
Organism: Lygodium microphyllum; assembly: GCF_053477565.2. Classification (NCBI taxonomy): domain Eukaryota; kingdom Viridiplantae; phylum Streptophyta; class Polypodiopsida; order Schizaeales; family Lygodiaceae; genus Lygodium; species Lygodium microphyllum. The sequence goes on from NC_141148.1 coordinate 103,740,968, forward strand.
ATAGTGGTATTTTCCCTTTGCAATATTTGTCTTGGTACATCATTTTGTTGCAGGTTACTACCTTGCGCTCTATGATTTACGGGACCTGGCTGTTTACTCCCTTGTTGAAGAGAACTAATCTTACTCCAACAGGTAGCAGCTAAGTGGCCTGACTTCCCACAAATGTCACATTTAATATTTGGCTAGTTTCTAGGGAAATATTGTCCGCTACACCACTTACAACTGAATCTTAAGGGTCCACCCTCTTCAAGGCGTCGACTCCCTATCAGATTCTGCTGCTTCTTCAAGAAATTGACGTCAATAGTTATTTGCCGATATTGTTTAGAAATCATGTCAGTGTAGTGCTTCATCATATCCTTAACTTTGCCAAGGACATTAGATGCACTCGACTCATAGCCTCGATCGTCGACCCGTTGTTCCATTGGCCCAACAATCTAGTTTGGCATGGGTTGTTGACTCACAGGAACAACATTAGAATTCGAAACTTTGCCTCCAACATTTGGTGGAGCCAACTGACTTGCCATAGGCATAGTCAGAATGGGAGGAGCTGGCAGCAAAGGTACATTTTGGACCATGCTCCCTCTTCCATTAGGGTTAGTTATGGGCATCCCTTGACTCCCATTCGTCAATGGTAGATTGCCTCCAGGTACTAAACCCGCATTAACATTCATTCGAGAGGAGTAGGCCGTTTGTAGTCGTGCTTCTACTCCCTTTGCCTGCGTAATAGCGGCATCTATATCAGCCAAAGCCACACTGCTCAATTGCACTTGAATATTGAAATCCAATCCATGCAAGAAGTATTGCAATGGGTAGCCGGTGGAATAGGAATGTAAGTTTGTAACTTACGAAACACTTCCTTCAGCTTATTGGCATATGCTTTCACATTCTCATGGGGGTCTTGGCGTGTTACATTCAAGACACGCAACCAATATTGGCCACCTAGGGGCATATTCTCCTCGGAAAGCTGCATAAAATTGATCAATTGTGGTTATGGTTCCAGACTCTATGATGTGGTACCATACCGTAGCCCTTCCTTTTAACGTCATATTGAAGAACATCATAAGATGTCCCTCATCTTGGATGCAATAATTGAACATCAATCTTTGGAATTCACAAATGTGAAATTATGCATTCTCTTCAGCTAACCCATTAAAAATGGGCAAAGGGACTCCTAATGCTGGCAAATCCGGCGTCCTTGCAGGAATTGCAATGGGTTGTGCCATGGTGACAATCAGATTAACAATAGGAGCTTGAACTTACGAAATCACACCCCCACTTGAAGTGAGTAGACTTAGTGGAAGAGAGGAAGAACTTGCGCTTCCTCCTGCACATGACGGACTATGTAGAGCAGTTGGGTTACTAAGACCATTGCCTCTTATGCGTATCATGCTACTCCTTTGAGGAGAATAACGACTTATGATCTCTAATCGCCGTCTAGCCCTCTCAGCACATTTTACTTTTTGTATTTCGGCTTGACGGTCCTTGTTAGAGGACATAAATCAACTTCCTTTTGGTCACTAGAAACCCTAGATTCAAGAACCACCACTTATTGGTAGCTTGTGGCAGACGCACCACTGATAGGACCTAAAATGGGCCAGCACTGGCTATAGCACTAGCCGGACGTCATGCTCATGACACACAAACACCCTCACGGCCTCGCGGACCAGTAGTGACAATCTAATGCTAAAGGACAAACTGCCCTAAAGCTTAATCTATGTGTTTATAGTTTATAGTCCAACGGTTCCCTTAAGCTCCTTAGAGGGAGAACCCATGCACATTGGCAATGCCATGATTACACACATATGGAGGCAACCTCACAGTAGAAACATCGTGGCCCCACTGCAGCTCTCCTACATCGCAGGGATTGGCCCTTTGATGTGCTGCTAAACATATAATACAAACAAACACAAACTCCTCTCCTTTATATTTATCGTATTTCCAGGAGATATACCATGTGTCCTCACTTCACAGTCCCTTAGGAAACCAATCCTCTATCCTACGGCAAGGGATAACCTCACACTCTCAATCGTGGGTCAAAGTCCTAAGAAAACAATTGCTATGCAGTCCAGGAGATTTTTCATTTGATACCATGAACCATGCATAGTGCATAATGTGAATGGTTTAGTGCACAAACAAAAGAAAATCAGCATTGTGCATCGTGCGAAGCCAATCTTTCCATGATTTCCATACTAGCATTTATGTACTGAAATGAGGAGAGACACTGAGCCTTACGCTCATCCTGCCTTTCCCTTTATTTTAAAACAACATCCTAGAGGCATGATGCAACACATAAATCAGATTTAAGATTATACTTTGACGCTCAAACTCCCCTCTCACCCTACCGTTTAATATTTTGCATTCGTTGATAGGTAAAAGAGTCATTTTATGTGTATTTCTTTATAGAGAAAGTGATAAACACGAACAAAAACATAGAAACGAGGGTAAACCGAGGCCAACCTCATGCTCTACCTTCATTATACATTGCACAGACACTTATGTGATTTTTTGGAATTTTTCTTTTATCGTTTCCTAATTTTCTCCCATTTAAAACCCACGTTTCACCATTTTTTGGTATTTTTCCTTTATTTTCTTCAATAAAAAATGACTAGAAATTAGAATTGATTATGGGCTATGGCCCTTAGGTTCCTTGACAGCAAAATTTCAGGGTTTTGTTGATGTTATATCTCATATTCCCCCTTTATTTTGCAAAAAACCCCCATTTTATCCCTTAAACACGTGTTTTACAGGTTTTATTCCATTAATTTCAGCCATATCACTTATGATTTCCTGATTTTCAGAGCATAAACTGATCAATCATAGCAAACAACATTATGATGCATAATCAGTCCATGGAAACAATATTTCATCAACCAAATAGCATAAAAACTCATTTTTTTCTTCATAAAAATTGAATTACCGCTTAGACTTTGTGTCTCGGGATCTCGGTTTTGCTACGGGATTGTGGGTCAGCCCTCATTCAATGTCCAGTATCTTCAAGATTAGCAATCTTCATGTCTACATTGATCCGGAAGCAATCCGGTCCCATCCGGACAAGCTTTCCTTCACCATTCTTCATTTTCCTCTTGCACACAAGAACAACCCCTTAGGGGAGAGAGAGGGAGGAGAGAGAAAGACTAGAATCAGAATTCTCCATCCAGGCCACCATTGGACGAGCGAAGACAAGTGATAGGATTAGCAAACAAAGGGGAATCAAGGGCTAATGTCCATTGGGTGGGTTGCATTGAGGCTGCAATCACCATCTCCATCCATCAAGTGCAAAAATCGGTGCATCCTGGCGCCTTCTCTCTCCACGCTTGCATCACGATTTTGCATCTTCTTTTCATGTGGCATTAAAATTTTGGGCTCCCAAAGGTCACTAGCCCACTTGGCCCAAGTTTTGTCCACCTCTTGGCAACTTGATCGGTTTCTTGGCCATTTCCCCATCCGGACTCCAAATCGAGCTCTGAAAAATCCTGGGTGTCCGGCTTGGCATCCCGCATTGGCTGGCCAACTCCTGACAACCTGCACAGCAGTCTAAAAAATTATCGAAAATCAACAAGTGTCGCTCAAGCGCCTTTTAAGAGTCGTATTTCACTTGGTGCTTAAAATCGTCCTAGCTGGAGCTGCCGCCTTCGATGTTAAATATTTTTTCCCTAAATTCTGGATTTTTTGGCAAATTTTAGGCACATTCTGAGCTCAAAAATCTACTCTCATAGCTCGCCCCACACAGCCCATGCAAGCCTTCCCTCCCCCATGTCACTTAGAAAAGAGGGGGGAAGAGCTAGTGACAACCAAGGGATTGACCAAGTGATGTAGCAAAAGTGTGAAGGCTAACAATGCTCTACTAAATTCAAATAGGAAAGAAACCAAGGAGGAAAATATGTTGGTTGTTAATTATTTCTAAAAAGTTTCATCTCCTTAAATCTGCCCGGTAAACTGGCGTACACATATTTTTTCTTGGGATATACTAGGAATGAATCAAATCGTAACTCTAATGTTGGCTGGGGTAATGACAGGCACATACCATGGCAGGACAGGGCTGACTTCCATTTACTGAAGCAGAGATGATGAAATATGAAATCAGCATCGAAACACGGGGATTCAGCCAATTTACTTTCAAGCATACCATGAATCTGGATGAGGTTATCTCGAAGGAGCCGGCCGTAAGAGAGCTGATGGACAAATGCAACCTCCAAAAGTACGTTGGTTGAGAAAGTAAGAGAGCTGATGGACTGGAACGGTTTCGTCTAGAAGACTATAAAGAGTTCAACCCCCTTCTAGCTCCAGCAGCAACCCTAGTTGGTGGGGAATCCCCAACCTCCACCGGGTGATCCACGAGGAAAAAACCTGCCATCAAGGCCTCCATGATCAGGTACGGAGGTATACTTATAGCAATCATTGACGAGGCCATCAAGGGTGCTAGCGTGGAGGGAGAGCAGATTGAGCACCAAGACTCACCACGTCGAGAGGAGGAAGGCTCGAGTGAAAGGATGGCTAGTGATGTAAGAGATCCTAAAGTACCACCTCCGCAAAAGGCCGAGTCTTAAAAGCAAATGAAAAACAGCAAAGGCCAAAAGAAGGAGAAGACACTGAGCAAAGGAGAGCGGGCCGAGGTGAAGAGAGCTCGAAAAGAGTCATGCGGGTTGGAAGAACAACTGCAAAAGAAGGAGGAAGAAGAACTCGCAAGAGTTAAAAAGGAGTCAAAAAGGGCAGAAGAGGAACGGCAGAGAAGGGCGGAAGAGAAAGCCTACAAACTGAGCATGAAAGAACTGGCCAAGTTGGCTGAGGCCACTCGCAGGTCTGTTGAAGAAACTCATGAAGGGGCGTTGGAAGTTGCCAAGGAAGACATTAAGGCCCTCATGGCCATGGCCTTCATGCAACAAAGATTGCACCTTGCAGAAATCCAGAGCCATGAGCAGCTGGCACAGGAAAGATTAGAACAAATTGATGAGGCAGAGCATAAATTCAATATCACAACTCAAGCTAAGGAAATCGCCGAAGAACAGCTAGCTCGAAAGTCCAGGGAGTGGCACCAACTCTGGGCTTTAACGAACGAACAATAACAGGTGAGGACCACACTGGCGAGTGCGATGGAAGAGGAAAGAAAAAAGATGGATGAAAGGGCCAATGCTTGGGAAGCAAATAACTTTGACATAATCATGCAATTAACGGAGCGCTTGGCGGTGGCAGAGTGCGAGAGAATGCTTGCCGAATCTAGAGTTGAAGCAGCCAATGTATGCACCCACGCACAAAGGCAAGCCTTTCTCAGCACCGTTCTACATGTCACCCAAGCACAGGGTGATGATTCAGTGGAAAGGGTGAGAAGAAAACTGGAATTGACTACCCGGGTGCTAAGGTACGACCTTCAGAAACAGGAGCTCCCCACCAGCACGGGACTCACCAAGGAACAGCAATTCAGCTACCTGCGCAGTGCCGGCCTCTTCACTGTTGAGCTCAAGGACCTGGGATTTGAAGAGTAGGAACCGCCGGACTACTACCACAAACAATCCCAGCCGTGGCCGAATAAGATACCGTGGAAGTCCCGGATTCGGACCAAGAGGCCGACGAAGAACTACGGAAAGCGCCCAGTCCCCCTCTATCAGACCTCCCACCAGACGAGACTGAAGATGCCCACATGCCAGAGCGCATTGTGGCAGCCACAAGAATGAGGCAGGAGCTGGCAGAGGATGCACAACGCAGAGCCCCCGGCCACTACCCAGACAATTATCTGACGAGCCAGTACCACTACGAAGGGACCCCAACCCCATTGATTGGCCGCAGGAATTGGTCATCTGGCGTGACCGGGAGTTTCAGACGAGATCTTTTGACATATCCTCCTACCCACGCTCGCTAGACCGGGCGTTGCCACTCAGTATCCTATCCAAAATCAAGGACCTAGCCAATGACCTAGCGAACAGATGGGTGGAAAAAAGGAGCCTAATTATGACCAGGTGGAGGCAGGAGCCTACAGACTACTGGCAGGACAAGGTGAACCAGATTCCCAAATCCGTCCAAGGCTACGAAGTGCAGCCAAAGTGGCGGAGGAGGATTTGGGACGCCAATTTTGACGCCTGGACTGCCTTCTGCAGCTCACGCCCCGAGGAGCGAAATGACCTCTCCTACATACCCTTCCCCTGCAGCATGGAGTGGACTATGACCGCGCCATTCACGCGGATTTTGATTTTTCTAAAATATATAATGTAAATGCCTAAACTCCTGAGGAATGCTTAGTTTTAGACAACAGGATATCGTTCCATCCATCACCTGCTTCTTCACGGACTTCTCCTCTTGCCCGGATCCTGCCTTCCTAACCACCTGTAGCTATCTTAGGTTGCTCAAATTCCTATTAGTACAGAAGTCCACCGCTGAAGAAGCTCACATTTCCCCCCTCTTTTTTGACATCAATCTAAGCATCAATAGTAGAGCTATGACTAGATTAATGATGAGGGCATCCCTCCTTTCCTCTTTTTGCTTGGAACTCTTAGAAAACATGAATGACACCTGCTTCACAAGGTGTAACCATCCCTTTTTGTCATCCACACCTCTGAAGGCCCCAACTGCAATTAAAGAATATCTTCAAAGCCGTGCCTTTCTATCCCAATACCTACGATCTCCCCGCGCTTCGGTTGACGATGATCGGCACTAGCCAAACACCTTCTATGAAAAAAAAAAACTTTGCTCACCGCACCTAGGGATCACCCCTAGTCCCTCTCCCCACTTCACGCTTCGGGCACATCAAGGGCAAGACTTTCAGACCTGTCACCCTAAGCTCTTCACTGCACTGCATCTCCAACAACGCACGAGCTGGGTCCTCAAGTGTGAGACATTACCAAGGGCTTGCCCAAGGTTAGACCCATTTCCCAGTTCCACTGCACATGCACTTATACCTCATCGTGAGACAGACACACCCCTTAGGGAGTGCACAACTTTCTCTTGAAGGCTGTTCGTAACTCAGTCAGGGCCCACCATTGGCATGTATCTTGGAATCACTTGTTCGTCAACTGATTACGGAACCCCGATTTTGACAGTCACAATCGCCGACGATAAATTCCAACTGTGTAACCATGGCCGAGCATCTTCATGCAGATTAAAGCAAGCCGGAATCTATCCGAATCATTAGGAATCAACACCCCATCATCTCTCATTCACAGCACCACCTTTTCAATAGTGGTCATCTACCTGCCAATTCTACTTAGCACCAACCCCAATTACCCTGCTACTCCCCACCCCAATGCCATGGGACTGGCACTCCACTAGGAGGAGGGTAACGTTTACTGCAGCACAAAAGAACGAAAAATGGAGCAGAAGTGCGAAAAAAATGGAAGAAGGAGACAACCAAGAAGGCATAGGACAAAGGAAGGAAAATGTGTCCTGGATGGAGGTCAGACTCTGAAAATCTGAATGACGGCATCGTCTCGAGAAAAGAAAAGAGTAAAAGCGCGCCATTAAATATGAAGGCGCTCCTGAATTCTTGTAAAAAGAGCGCCGAACTCACTCCTATGCAAATTGTATGCATTAGTGGGAATGGGATAAGTTAGAATGGTGGGAAATAGGAAAAGAGGGCCTAGGCTAATGGCCTGCCATGTAAAAAGTGGGGATGACCGCCCAAAAAGTAGGGCAGGTATATAAAGTTCAAAAGTGAATGAGAAGTTCATTCTTGGGTGTGGCTAAAGCTTCTTCTTCCTCTTCTCTTGCTTCTTACCTTCTTGCTTGTGCTTGAGTAAGGAATTGAGGGAGTGTGAGGGAGTGAGAGAGTGAGTGTGTGTGAGTGAGGGATCATGGAGAAGAAGCTCCCCATCTTCTCTCTTTATCTTTCCTTCCCTTCTTCTCTTCTCTTGTCTCGCGCGGCTATGGAGGATGGAGCTTGACGGAGAGGGCTTAAGGTTGCTTGAACTTGCCCAAGGATCGTGGAGCTACCGAAGTGTGAGAGAGAGGAGGGAACTCAATCGAGCATCAAGATAAGCTCACTACACCCGCAAGGTAGGCATTGCGCGTCGGCTATGTGAGAGGTAGCCATGGCTGCTCGGCTTGAAACGCTTGATCAATAAGCGATTCATACGTAGGTCTTGGGATAGAGCTCTGTAGCTCCCTTACAGCGGGGAGAGAAAAAATGGAAAGAAAAAGAACCAGGAGATGAGAAAAAATAAATTAAAATAGAAGACAAAGAGAGCGAGAGAGAGAATGAGACATAGGAAATTTGGAGGGGGAGAGAAAGAAAGAGGAAAAAGAGAAAAGAGAAAGATGAGAAATGGATTATTGAGCGAAGTTACCGTGTGATAGCAGAGTTACTTCACTCACCACTTCACGCGCGGAATGCTAGTATTTGTTAACCATCATTAGCCACGCCTTGTGTAAAATCAATTGTGCGTACAATTTTCGAAGGTGGTTGGGAATTGTCGCCCCGTGTATGTATAATCGGCCTAAGACACCTTGTCGTGGTACGTGGAAGTTGTCCCCCTCGGGCGTTAAGCCCTTGGGCCTTTAGCCTAGCCCAACAAGAGAAAATCTAGCCTAAAATTTGAGAAGATTTCGTTTGAGTCAGCGGGAGATCCGTGGTCCCACGTGACACGATGGACGGACGTGCGGGGCTGCACGCTTTCTGAGCTCTCTCTCTCTCTCTCTCTCTATCAATCAATCAGAGAGTTCGTATCTGTTTTCCTGTTTTGTTTTTGTTAGTGAAGCTCTTCGGCTATGGCGTCGGCTCCTGCAGCCTTGAGCTCCTGCTGTGTGCCGCTGCTATTGGTGCTCTCTTCTTCAATATTGTCTTTCTCGCAAGCCCAAGATTGTGACCCGCAGTGCGCCACCCGCAACTGCGATGATGATGGAGTTTGCAGATGCGATCTCCCCAGCGACTCGACTGTTCTGGACGGAGACCGTCCTTTCCTCGGGTACAGAGAGAGAGAGAGAGAGAGAGAGAGAGAGAGAGAGAGAGATTGTGTGTGCGCGCGCGCGCGCGTTGTTTCTAGCGTTGGTCATGCACCTCCTGTTGTTCCTTACGTCTCCCAAATGTACTAATAGATCTTTCACATGCATTCGACGATCTATTGCAATGTGGCTTGAGAGTCCTTTCCTTTCATTCGCGATTTTGGGACTCATTTTAGCAGAACTTCTGTGACCAGATAGCCTGTGCATGCTTCTATTCAACCCGAAAACACACATCGAACTAATGTAGTTTGTTGTCTTATTCTAATTTAGCTTAAAATCCCCTGGATCGCATTGACATTGCACAATTTCCCTGCCAATTGTATCTGCATTTGGTCGCAGACAAACATGCATGGCAGACCCTCTTCTGATGGACTCATTGTTTCCATAAGATAGATGGAAAGCAATCCACAGCATGCATGTTCTGTGTCTGTTTGAGGATGCAAATGCACATGATAACTGCCACAATATGACGTGTTGACTCAGCAACCAGACATGAAGAGCCTGAACTGAGGTCGATTTTTGGATTGCATGCATATCTTGTGATAGCTTACACCACCGGGTAACAGATCTAGTTCCAAGTATATCCTGAAGGCGCCCAAACAGCCTCCATGACCAAAGCTGGCGTGTTTCTGAACCTTAACTTCCTGTAAGACATAAAAACCAAGTGTCCAAGGTCTACTCCCATCAATTTTTATGATCAAGCCCTGCTTGTACATTCAGCTTGTGAGCTATCCTATCTGCACAGGTGATAAATCCCTGCTGTGTGTACATTCAGCTTGCGAGCTATCCTATCTCCACATATGAAAAATGTGCCTGCTCTCTCGGCTAGCACTTGGACGGAAGGTACCCCCCTTGTGGGCATTCAGGTGTGTGAATCTCATCTCAAAAACATCCCGAACTTGCACTAACCACTTACCTTTCTTCTTTACCAGGGGAGAATTCTGCACCACGCCTCGAACGATGTGTGATGGTAGCAACACATTCTGGTGCGAGAGTGGAGCTTGCAATGAGATCATTCAAGGTGAGAATTACACCTGCCTCTGCAAAGAAGGTTATGCAGGGGAGCACTGTGAATTGGAGGGTATCCCATGTGGTGATTTGTATTGCTACCATGATGCCCAATGCATACAAGCAGACAACCCATGTGATTGCCCAGCTGATTGGGAAGGCAGCCCAGATTGCTCCTTACCAACTCTGAAGAGTAAGCCTCCCCTAAATTGATAGGACCATCCCTCCCTTTGACAGAGGTTCCTCCTTATGCAATGGATTCATCATTAAACTTTTGTTGTGTCTCAATTAACAGGTTCTACGAATGGCACAGATAATCTACCTATCAAAGCCAAAGACCATGACAATAATAAGGTAAGCTGACAGATCATTGCAAACTTTGCCTCTGTTTAATGGTGCTTATCAGTGATCAACATTAGGTGTAGCAATAAGGGACATACAATTTATAGTTTTGCCTCTCTCTCTCTCTCTCTCTCTCTCAGTAGACTCTTTCTGTGTGTTTCAGTGGTATGTTCCATTCTCCGTGGCCATTGCAGTCACAGTGGTGGCATTGGCAGTTTTCTGTGGAGTGACACAGTTAAAGAAGCGTTCAAGTGAAGACTTTCACAAGCTTCGGCAGGTGCAGATGCGGGGTTTCATCGATGAAGAAGACGAGGAAACCTTCTCACAAGCACCCTTGTCCAAGGCACCCCTAGCTTAAAGCAAATACACCCCTATTCTGCAATGTCAAGCTTGGATAATACAGCAATCCTTGGATGCCTCTCAGGGCTATACATCTTCAAAGTAGCATGTCCATACAGCTATTACCTGTTTTGCTTGGCTGGCAATCTTGATGCTACAAAACATCAAGATCTTTATGAAGTTAGGCTCCATACAGCCAAATGGCCTTCTGCCCCAACTGTGAACCATACAATGAACGGTCATTTTGTATACCGGGTCTCCCAAGAGAAGTGCAGACCCTCATCAGCGTTTGATTATTTCCTCTGTTTCCATGACTCGCAAGCTTTTCCTCGAGAGTGTCTCTTAGCCTCCAAATTCCAAAGGCAGCTGCAGAATTTCTAAGGTACTTAACTGTGTCCACCGAGACCGAGGGTCAGCATCTCTCGAATTGTTAGATCATAAGGAAATCTTTCAATACCTTGAAAGGAGGATGGTAGATCATGAGGAAATCTTACAAATTTTGGAAGGACGTTTTTTAATCTGAAACATTTGGGTCAATTTAATTAATAGTTTGACCCCCACTCTTGCAAACTTTAGGTCGAAAAATCTGCAAATCAATTAAGGTTGAGAGTTATGTGGCAGGTCCAATTAATATTGTAATGAACACCCTAAAGGAAGCTTAGGCTTTGAATTTTTGTAATACAGATTGATGTTAAAATCGTAGATATTTACATCATCCACCAAAAGGTGGGGATGAGACTTAGCTAGGAGTCTAGTTAACCCTCCTCAAGGTCTCATGCACTGCTTTTATACATAGAGCCAAATTTGCAAAGCCCCTTTAAGGCATTCAAAACCTCATATCTACAAGTGAACCTCTATTTCTTTCCAACAAAAAAAAAAACCCAAAGCATCTATTGTTCCTATGTGTCCATATTGTCCTAATGACTATTGCTTTGATCGCATTCCAAATTTTCAATGAAGCTTCATTCATTGAGTTCCCATCTCCAAAAGGTACCAATTCAATTGTTATCTTTGGACGCAACAACTTCATTAAATCCCACTTCCTCTGCCAACATTTGGAGGGCCTTCGAGAACCTTCTGACCTCTTCACAATCTGACAACAAGTGCTTCATTGTTTCCTCTTTCCTCTCCCTAGTATGACATTTGGTCATCATAGTTTTCCAAAGCACAAGGTTCAATATCTTTGGGGGCATATGTGCCCAGACTTACTTGATTGCCAAGTTCAAAATTTGGTATGAGGGTATTGCTTTTTTTAGTAGTCTTAAGTTTTGAGAATATGTCTAACATCACCTTTCCAAAAGTCTAGGGCCTTCTTGCATTGGTCGAGTTGCTTATCTCCTTGAGATTGCAGGTAGCTCAATAGCAATAAATCTTTGATGGCATATGAAGTGGGCCATTCTTCTTTCAATCTTGCAAGAAGTTAAGCTATTCATTTAGCTTTATTTTCCTCCAACCTCCATCTCAATTGAATCTCCTCTAATGTGTGCCATCTCAATTCTTCCTCCTTCCAAAAGTGTTTCCATCTTTGAATGCCTAGGTGAAAGAGATTTTTAGCTAATTTGGCATGATTAAAAACTAGCATAAACCAATTCTCAAAGGCTTCAACAAAGGTCCATATTACTAGGTTAAGGCTAGGATCTCCTCTGCCTTAATTATTCCCTTGTATCATGTTCCTAAGTCAAGTTGACCCTTCCATAACAATTCTTTGAGTTGTAGTTGATGCTAAAATTTTATTTTGCAAAACTTTGTAGAGAAGGACATCTAAATGGTTCAATCTTGACCAACTTGCCCATTGAAACGTACATGGTTCCAACCAGTGCTATAGGAGGCTTGCCCAAGTCTAATTGCATTCCACCCTACTTATTAGTTGAAAGACCATTGTATTAGCTCTTTGCTTTAGCTTTTCTAAGCCAAGTCCTTTCTTAGGAGTAGCCACTAGATCCCATGAAATTGCATATCGTTAATGTTTATTGTCATAGGACCACGAATGGTTTCTAAAGATCTTTCAAGCTCATTCTAATTTGCAAGGCTAAATGCAAACATTGAAACTTTGAAAACAATCAATAACACAAGCATCACCATCAATATTAGTAACTTGTTTGCCAAAGAATAGCCTTTGGCCTTCCATTTTTGGACTTTAATGATCATCCTTTCTTTAAACCACTAGAATCGTTGCTTCTGAGTGATCCTTATGCCTATAGGGTAGTCCAAGTGTCTTATGATTTCCCCTTTCTTGATTACCTTACGGTTGTATTGATGAATTCAAGGAGGATATTCTTCACAAGGTAAATTAGCTTCAATTTTTTGTGACTCGATTTAGAGCTTGCTAGATAGGAGAAGTCTTGAAAGACTTCTAGCAAAGTGTCCAAGTTCTTTGGATCAGCTTGAACCATACTTGAGTTGTCATTTATGAAAAATTGAGTAGCCATAGTCTCACCATGGGGCGAAGTGAGTCCTTTGATAGTCCCCCTCTAAACCAATGATTCTATCCTTCGTAGTAATGGATCTTTAATAATGGCAAACAAAAGAGGTGCCAAAGGGCAACCTTGCTTGATTGATCTTCTTAGATCAAGAGATTGAGATATCATGCCATTGAACTATACACATGTTTATGCATCGGAGAAAAGGGTAGTTACCATGCTAGTGAACTTATCATTGAGTACTATAGCTTCGAGGGAAGTTAATGTGAGGCCCCAACTTATTCTATCATACACTTTATCAAAATCTAGATTAACCAAAAAGCATGACTAGCCACTATGGAGTGTCCAATCAATACCAAAAACTAAATTTAGGAGGACATCTTGGATCTTACGACCATGGATGTAGTTGTACTACTTATCATGGAGAATCCTAGGGAGAAGGTGCTTGATTCTCAATGTTATAATCTTTGCCATAACCTTGTATGACACTATCAACATGGTGAGAGGTCTTCATTGAGATTACTACAATCTTTTTGGGGATTTGGAAATCAATTTGATTAGTTTTGCATTGATCTTTGCAGGTATTTGACCTTTCTTGAAATAGTAGTTCACAAATTGATTGAAGTCATCACTAAAAAATCTCCCAAATAGCTTTGTACAACTCCACTAAGATGTTGTCAATCTTAGGTGATTTTGTATCCTTTATTTTCTTAATAACCATCTCAACCTCATCCCTTTAAAGAAGGTATCGACCTTTTGAGAATAATCTTGAAAAAAATAACAATAAAATGTTTTGGCCTTTATTCCTTTTGTGTTATTGAGTGAGCTTTTGCTTGCATATATTGGGTGTGTTTGATGCAACAATGTGTGTCAGGTGTGTTTGACACAGCAATGTGAGCAAGTCTCCCCACTATGTAGTTTGTGACATATTATGAGAGCTAAACCATTGTTGAAGGCTACTTTGGAGATTGGAGTGAGGAAGAAGAAGCAAGAATTTGAGCAAGCAAGTAATTGGTAAGAAGCTTTGCCATTCTCTCACTCTTTCCTTGGATGGTGTAAAAGTAGGGTAGAGCAGAAATCGCATATTATTGTGATATTTGATAAAGTAAAACTATATATATATTATAGATAGATCATTTAGGACTTTTCCATTATGTTTTTGGCCATTTAAGGCCATTTTGAGCCCATTTTAGCTCCACACGATTACATACACAATAATTTCAAGGTTTATTGCAATTTTGGTTGTGTTAGTTGTTCTTTGACACACAAGTTACAAAATTTAAACCTATAACTTTTAAAGTATTTGCCAGGAAGCAAGTACAAAGTATATCTACTAACAAGTTACAGATTATATTTATTGTTATGAGTAGTTAGTGAAAAAGGCTACCTAGTTTATTGCTACGCATTTCTTGTGAAAGGTTGCAAAAGACTTGCTTATTGTTCAATACTTAGTTTTGTCATAATGGCTAAGAACAATAGAAACTCCACTATTGAGAAGCTAGAGAAGGACAACAACTCATCATAGAAATCCATTTAATGAACTTTCTTATTGGAAAATATCTATACAATTTTTTTTAAAGTGAAGAAAAGGAACCAGAGCTAAGTGATCCTTTGACTATAAAAAAATTAAAGCGTAGAAACAATGGAATGCAAAAGACAATGTATTGGTTGCTTGTCATCGTTGATAATACTATATTAGGGAATATAAAAAATGTAGAGAGTTCACATGTATCTTTCACTACCTTCAAGGATATGTTTTTAATAAATACAAAGATATGAAACATTCAACTCAAGCAATACCTTGAAAAAAGGAAAGATAACTATAAATGAGTCTGTTTTAAGGGTGAGGAGCACTGCAAATGCTTTAGTATCTATTGATGTGAGACTTAATAATGATGATTTAGTTTCGTCTACTTTGGATTGTCTTAATAAGGAAAATGCATGAAAATATTTTATTACTTTTGTATATGCACAAAAGCCACTTTCAAGCTTTGATGAGATGATCTCTCTTATGATTACTAAACATATTAATATATATGGTGAAACATCTGAAAGAATTTGTGAACAAGTCCAAGCATTCTACTCAAGTTCAAGAAGAGGATACAGTAAATCCTCTTCATCAAGACGCCGTGGTATAGGATCTGTTGATGGTAACCAATAACACAGGATAAACGAGTAGTTTTGGTGGCATACAAATTTCAAGAGGTCATAATGATTCTAGAGGCAAGGGGAGTTGTAGAGGGAGAGGTGGATAGTAAAAGAGAGGTTCTATTACTTTTGATAAAATATGTCATTAATTTTGGTATTCTCTTCAAGAGGTCATGGTATAGGACCTATTGGTGGTAACCAATAAGACGGGATAAATCAACAATTTGGTGACATGCAAATTTCGAGAGGTCATAATAATTCTAGAGGTAGGGAGAGTTGTAGAGGGAGAGGTGGATAGCAAAAGAGAGGTTCTATTAATTTTGTTATTACTTGTCATTACTATGAAAAAATATATTATATTGGAGCTCATTGTTTGGATAAAGGGATGACATTCATTGTTGACAATTATAGCAAGGAAACCATGCATTATCTTTAGCACTGAATGATAATGTATTATAGAAAAGAGGACAAGTGATAATGTGTACTATATGGATTTATGTGCAACTTTAATCATATGACAAAACATATTGAATGGTTTAGAGAGATACATGATTTACATGTAGTGCAAGTTACGTAAAGGCAAGTTATGATTCATGCCACTTAATTTTACACATTGGAAAAGTTTCTTTGTCCTTATATAATGGTCAAATAAAGCGTTTGTTAGGTATTACATGCGTCATTCATCATGAATAATTTAATGTCTATTGATCAGATGGTAGAGCAAGTGTTGCATGTTAGATTTAATATAAATGATTGTTTTGTGGAAGAATTCAATTATAAGAATAGCTTAGTTACAAATGGAAGTAAAGTTGGAAACATATTTACCTTGGATGTTGGAACCCCTTCTATAAGCTATGTATGCCAAAGGTATTTGGCACAAACTTATTGGTCACGCAAATATGCAAAGATTGAAATTAATATAGTTCAAAGGGTTGTTGCCTACAATTAGAGTTGCAAATTTACATAAGGTCTTAAAGCATGTCAATTTGAAAAGCAAGACAAACTTTTGCACATGAGAGAGGTATAAGCCAGAGTATACTTGATGTTGTGTATGTAGATGTTTGGGGGATTATGTAGAATATATATTTTGGTAGCAAGAAGTATTTTGTTATGTTTATTGAGTATTGCTCTAGAAAGCTATGGATATATGTTATGAAAGAAAAGAGTGTTTCTGAGCACTTCAAAGCTTTCAAAGCTATTATTGAATCAATGCTTATATAGTGAAGGTGGTTAAGGATATTGAGTCCACTTGTTTTAAAGAGACTATTGATCATGCTCATTAGAATATAGAAATGGATTAAGAGGTGATTGTATTAGAGGCAAACAAGACTTGGGATCTAGTACCACTCCTTAATGACAAGAAAGGTAGTGGTTGTAAGTAGATCTATAAAGATAAGCATTAAGCAGATGGTTTCATTAGTATGTATAAGCTAGGCAGGTTACAAAAGACTATGCTCAAATATATGGCATAGACTATGAAGAGACATTTAGTCTAATTGCTATATGAAAACTGTCAAATGTATGATTACTTTGGTAGTAGCAAAAGGTTGGAGTTTGTAATAAATCATGAATGTAAAGAATACATTTTAGCATGATGATTTGCAAAAAAAAAAAGTGCATATGGAGTAACCCTTAGGTTATGAGAATTTTGAATATTCCACATATATATGCAAGCTAAAGAAGGCACTATATGGGCTAAAGCAAGCACTTAAAGCATGGTCTGACAAGATTGAAGAGTATCTTGTCAACATTGGCATTTATGTTTCATCCATAAAGGGAGATACAAATTTAGTGTTGAGATGGCAAGCTCAACACGTGCGGACATTGATGATGAACCGCCTGGCTAGACGAGTCCGCATGTCTACACTTAGCACGTTGGTGGTCATTATGATACTAACATGGCCACTGACTTATCACTTATTATATTTAGTTTGTTACACCTACCTACATCTGGCAAAGACATAGCGCCAGTCGATTATGCATTGTTTGACTTAGTAGGCCACTTTTCTTTATGTTTTATCTTATCTATACTTTGTGTACATTATATAGTGTGTGGAAGAAGAAGAAGAAACCAGGAAGAAAATGTTTTGGCCTCCATATCTCTTCTTGTGTTCTTGAGTGAGCTTCCTCTTGTGTATACAGTGTGCGTTTGGTGCAGCAGCTCAAGCAAATCCCCCCACCACGCGATTCTTGACATGGTATTAGAGCCGTGCCACTGAGAGAGGCTAATTTCAAAGGCTAAAGTGAATGAGAAGAAGCAAGGTTCGAGCAGGCAAGCAACGGGTAAGAAGCTCTCCCATTCTTTCACTCTCTCTCTTGGATAGTGCCTGTGGAGGCACTGGAAGCAGGGTCGAGCAAAAATCTCAGATTGCTATGAGATTTAGTGTATGAGCAGATCATTGTATATTCTGCAGACAAGCTCTTTAGGGCTTAGTCCGCAGTTATTTTGGGCGTCTGAGGTTGTTTCAAGCCCCGTTTTAGAGCCGCTAGGTTGCGGATAGCAGTTTCAAGGTACACTGTGATTTCGGCTGTTTTGATCGAAAGTAGGTGCACAGGTTATGTTTGCAGATAAACCTTATGTTTGCACCTACATTTTTTAGGTGTTTTCAGGAAGCAAACATAAGGTTTATCTGCAAACAGGTTACAGATTACATGTACTATTGAGCAATCAGTGAAAAATGTTGCTTGGTGTAGTGTTGTGCACCTGTTGTGAAAGATTGCAGAAGACTAGCTTGCTGTGTTGTATCCTTGTTTGTGATAATGGTAGAGAACAGTGGAAATCCCATTATTGAGAAGCTCGACAAGAACAACTACCCTTCATGGAAGTTTCGTGTGACGAATTTCCTCATTGGAAAGGGCCTTTATAAATTTGTTTCAAGTTAAGAAAATGAGCCAGAGCTGGGTATCCCTCCGACTGCAGATGAGTTAAAAGCATGGAAATAATGGAATGCAAAAGATAAAAAGGCGATTACTGGCTATCTGCAGTCATTGATAATACTATGCTGTGACATATAAAAAATGCAGAAACTTCACATGCAGCTTGGATAATTTTTGAGATCATGTTTTCAGTAAATACAAAGGCAAGAAAGATTCAACTCAAGCAAGAGTTGAATGCCTTGAAGAAAGATAAAATTTCTATTAATGAGTATGTGTTGAAGGTGAGGAGCATTGCAGATGCTTTAGCAGCGGTTGATGCAATGCCGGATAATGATGATTTGGTTTCATCTACTCTAAGTGGCCTTAACAATGAGAAGGCATGGAAATCATTTTTTACTTTAGTATATGTATGGAAGTCATTCCCAGATTTTGATAAGCCGATCTCTCTCATGATTACTGAAAAGATCAATATGCAGGGTGATTCGTCTGAAAGAAATGATGAACAGGTCCAAGCATTTTACTCGAGTTCAGGAAGGGGACATGGTAGATCCTCTTCGAGAGGCCGTGGTATGGAACGTGCTGGCGATAACCAGCAAAAAAGGTTCAATCAACAGTTTGGTGAAATGCAGGTTTCTAGAGGCAGAGGAAACCTTAGAGGCAGGGAGTCTCTAGAGGAAGACGTGGATATCAGAATAGAGGTTCTAAAAATTTTTCTATTATTTGTCATTATTGTGGAAAAATAGGCCATATTGCAACCCATTGCTATGCAAAGAAGGATGATATTCGTAGTGGTAAATTGTAGCAAGGAAACTATGCATCTTCTTCAAGACAGAATGAAGACAAAAATGAGTGTCTGTTTGTTATGCAGCATATGATGAATGCAGTTACAGGAAAGGGGACACATGATGATGTATGGTATGTCGATTCAGGTGCATCTAATCATATAACCAATCATGTTGAATGGTTTGGAGAGATGCAGGACTTACAAAACCCAGGTTATGTGCAAAAGGGTGATAATTCATGCCACCCAATTTCACACATTGAAAAGGTTCCCTTGTCCTTGTATGATGGCCAGACAAAGAGTCTGATAGATGTATTACATGTGCCATCAATTACAAAGAATTTAGTATCTGTTGGCCAAATGGTAGAGCAGGGATTGCAGGTCCGATTCAATGCAAAAAGTTGTTTTGTAGAAGACTTTAATGCTAAGTGCAGGTTGGTCGCAAAAGGAAGTAGAGTTGGCCGAATGTTCACTTTAGATGTTGGAATTCCTGCAATGGATGCTGCTATGTATGCTAAAGGAAAAGGAGTAGTTGTAGATATTGAAATATGGCATAAACGTATTGGACATGAAAATGTGCAATGGCTGAAATTGATGCAATCCAGAGGATTGGTTACAGGGTTGCCTTCTTTTAGAGTTGCAGAATTGCATAAAGTCTGTGAAGCATGCCAATTTGGTAAGTATGCAAGACAACCCTTCTCGCATGATAGAGAAGTGAGCAAAAATATACTTGGTGTAGTGCATACAGATGTTTGGGGCCTACACAGAATGTATCTCTTGGTGGCAGCAAATACTTTGTCACATTTATTGATGATTGTTCAAGGAAGTTATGGGTATACTTCATAAAGGAAAAAAGTGATGTATTTGAGCACTTCAAATCTTTTAAGGCAGCTGTTGAAACAAAAACATGCTTAAAAGTAAAGTGCTTGAGATTAGATGGAGGGGGAGAGTACCTCTCTAATGAGTTCAGTGGCTTCTTGAGGACTCATGGGATAAAGAGGCAATTTACTTGCAGGTATACCCCATAGCAAAATGATATTGCAGAAATAAAAAACAAGCATATTGCAGAAGTTGCACAGGCATTAATGGCTAAAAAGAATATGCCCAAACATTTCTGGTCTGAGGCTATCCATAATGTTGTTTACATTATGAACAGAACTCCCATAGCTGCAATTCATGGGATGACTCTTAAAGAATGCTTTACTGGTAAGAAGTCTGATGTATTGCACTTGAAGGTATTTGGCTGTGTTGCATACGTTCATGTGCCAGATGAGCTACGGAAAAAGCTTGAACCAAAGGCAGAAAAATGTGTTTTTATTGGATACTCTTTAGATCAGAAAGGGTATTGTTGTTATAACCTTGTCACAGGTGAGTTCAGAGTGAGCAGGGATGTTATCTTTGATGACATGGGAAGTTGGTATACACCTACTGGTGATGTTTTGGATGATAATAATGATCAGGACAACTATGTGCAGAAAGATAAACAAGAATCATGGAGTCTTAGTGGACCAGAAACATCATCTAGTACTACACCTACAGTGAGCCCTTGGTCTGGGAGACTAAGGAGTAGCCCCACATCTTCAGGTGGATCTATAAGTGCTGCATGGAAGGACAAAGGAAAGAAAAAAGTGATGGATGGTAATGATGCATCTACCAGTCATTTGGGATTTGACGGAGATTCTAGTGGTTCAGAGAGTTTGGATTATGAGCTTGGCAGTCAGGACACCAGGTGTACAGAAAGCTCTTAGTAATGTAAAGGCTCCATTGAGTAATTCGGTGGTATGCAGATCTAGCAGGGTCAGATACCTCGTTAAAGATTTGGTTTTGAAGGTTATGCAACTCATCATTATGCTTATATGGTGAAACTAGTTGAGGATGTTGAGCCCACTTGTTTTGAGGATGTTGTTGGTCATGCTCATTGGGATGCAGCAATGGATGAGGAGATGGATGCATTAGAAGCCAATAAGACTTGGGATTTGGTACCCTTACCTAAGGGTAAGAAAGCTATTAGCTATAAGTGGGTTTACAAAGTCAAGCATAATGCAGACGGTTCAATCAGTAGATATAAGGCTATGCTCAAACATATGGCATAGATTATGACGAGACATTCAGTCCAGTTGCTAGGATGGCAACTGTTAGGTGTGTGATTGCCTTGGCAACAGCCAAAGGTTGGAGTTTGTAGCAAATGGATGTTAAGAATGCGTTCTTGCATGGTGAATTGCAAGAAGAAGTGTATACGGAGCAGCCAGTAGGTTATGAAGATTTAGAGCATCCCACATATGTGTGCAGGTTAAAGAAGGCGCTCTATGGGCTGAAGCAAGCACCTAGAGCATGGTCTAACAAGATTGGAGAGTATCTTGTCAATATTGGATTTTGTATTTCTGATGCTGATCACTCACTTTATGTGAGAAAGGGAGATGCAAGGTTGGTCATCATAGTCATCTATGTGGATGACTTGACTATTAGAGGTGACAATGACAATGGGATTACTGAAGTTAAGGACTTCTTGAAGAAGAAGTTTGAGATGAAAGATTTGGGTGAGCTGAGATACTTTCTTGGTATTGAGGTGATCAGATGTGATGATGGTATATGGCTATCCCAAAGGTAGTATGGCTTGGATATGTTATCCAAGTATGGTATGACAGCATTAAGCCTCTTTCAGTACCATTGGAGCAAAATGTGAAGATGAGTGCTGATGTTGGGGTTGAGAAAAAAGACCCTACTACATTCAGGAGGATAGTAGGGAGTTTGATTTACATGACTATCACAAGGCCAGACTTGAGCTATGTTGTTGGTCTTGTGAGTCAGTTTATGCAAGTACCTAGAAAGCCACATTTGGATGTAGTCAGATGCATATTGAGATATGTGAAGTCCACATTACATTATGGACTTTTCTATGAGGCAGGTACAGATGTACAGGTGTTTGGATACACAGATGAAGATTGGGCTAGTAGCATGTTAGACAGAAGATCTACAAGTAGATTCATCTTTTCCCTTGGTAGTGCAGCAATTACATGGAGCAGCAAAAAGCAACCTATAGTTGCTTTATCGAGTACAGAGGCTGAGTATAGAGGTGCTGCTATGGCAGCATGTGAGGTGGTATGGCTGCAAAAGTTATTAGGTGTTTTGGACGTGCAAGGAGATGGTCTAGTTGTCATTCATTGTGACAACATGAGCAGCATACAGCTAGCTAGGAATCCAGTGTTCCATACTAGGACAAAACACATTGAGGTGCACTACCACTTTGTGAGAGAGAAGGTACTTGCAGGAGAGATTAACTTGGTATATGTCAGCATACAGGATCAGATAGCTGACATTTTCACAAAGGCATTGGGTGTAGAGAAGCTTCGAAAGTTTTGAAGCTTACTTGGAGTTGCAGAGATAGAATTGATCTTGAGGGAAAGTATTGAGATGGCAAGCTCAACACGTGCATACATTGATGATGGACCGCCTGGCTAGATGAGTCCGCACGTCTACACTTAGCACGTTGGTGGTCATTATGATACTCACATGGCCACTGACTTATCGCTTATTATATTTAGTTTGTTACACCTATCTACATCTGGCAAAGACATAGTGCCACTCGATTAGTGTAGTCGGTTATGCACTGTTTGACTTAGTAGGCCACTTTTCTTTATGTTGTATCTTATCTATACTTTGTGTACATTATATAGTGTGTGGAAGAAGAAGAAGAAACCCGCAAGAAAACGTTTTGGCCCCCATCTCTCTTCTTGTGTTCTTGAGTGAGCTTCCTCTTGTATATACAGTGTGTGTTTGGTGCAGCAGCTCAAGCAAATCCCCCCACCACGCGATTCTTGACATTTAGTTCTTATAGTAATTTATGTAGAGAACTTGGTTATTATATGTGATAGTAATAGTGGAATTACTAATATTAAGGGAATTTTGAAGCAAAATTTGATATGAAGAATTTGGGTAAGCTGAAATATTTTCTTAGTATTGAGTCGACTAGATGTGCAAAAGGTATATGGGTATCTTAAAGACACTATGACTTGGATATGTTATTCGGGTATGGTATGATTGCATTTAAGGCCCTTTTAGTGCTATTGGAGTAGAATGTAAAGATTTGAAACACACCCAACCCTAATTTGTAGATAGGGTAATTTGGTAGTTGTCTAGGGATTTGATCCTAGTTGTCACCATCTGTGTGCTAGTTGCTCCCTAGGTCTACTTGGCAAGTGAAGCATCCGGCCTTATCCCTCAAGGATCAACTTATAGGTTCCCAAAGACACAACTACAATCTCTAGCAACAAACTAGCATTGAGTAAGATAGTCACTATTGTGCGGGTGTTCAAAGACTCAAGGTGACAAGTGCTACACTTGGCTCAATGAGAATGAAAAATGAGAGGGAGTTAAGCGTCACCCAACCCCTAGGCAGAATCTCACACTGGTCCCCCTAAAATAGTGCTTAGCCGATTCTAAGGCTCAACCTTAGGATGGTCACAATTTTTTGACCCTTTCTTAAACTTTGAGAAAAGCCACCGAGCTAACCGGGTCCACCCAATCATAGAATAGTTTCATCAAGAAAAGTGTCCGTCCATTTTCCTTTATTAACATGGCATATTTTAGTTATCTTATGCTATGAAACATATTTAAAAATTTTCCTTAATTAATCGTACAAGAGGTTAATTGGCATGTTTTTAAATGTGAATACCAAAAAGATCCTTTTTGAAAAAAATGGTAATTTATATTATTTTCATAATTACAACTGCTCCGAAAGGCAAACCAACCCAAAAACTGGGTTGCCACTGTGTCTTGTTCATCCCGAGCTCATATAGGTTTCCTTCCCTCTATCATAAGATCGTGATCGAGATTAAAACCTCTTATTAGAGCCCTACTAGTTCTCGCACACTAAAGGAAGAACCTTCATATACACATGACCATGTGTATGTAAGTGGTGATTGGTCACCTCATGCTATTTATTTATAACTCTAGGTAAAGAGGATTCTAGACGTGACCTTGAGGATGGCACAACGCCTTAGTCCCATCCAATTTTCAAAGGCACGGACGTCATTAGAATCTTTTCCAAAAATTTATTACAATCAAAATTAGTCGAGCACGATAATCAAACAACTAATTCAAAATTATCTGAGAGAAGATAAGTCACATTCCTTGTAAGCAAAGTATCAACGCAAGATTTCCAATATTTTCTCTCATTGGACTTTAAATATTCCTTGAGTTGTCATTACAATCTATTCATCATCAAGGATTTTCAACAAGCTAAAATTAAATATATTTTGAATCTTTAGATGAGCAGGTAGAGCTAGGTTGTAAGCATGTGTCCCAAAGTATTTTATGATTTTGTACGGCCCGCAATACCTAGGACTGAGCTTTTTGAATTTTTCAAGAGACAATGAACTTTTCTTGGGTCAACCCTTAGAAAGACTATGTTGTATCTCTTAAGGATTTAATCTATCATTTTTGGGTTCATGTAGGCCTTCTATCGATCATAAGCTGCATTTATGTCTAACGAATTGCCTTAACTTGATCATGGATGTCGTCTAACATTCTTTTGAATGCGTCAAACTTTATGGTAAGGTCAAAAAAAATTTAAAATGTTCTTTAGGTTTTGGAATTTGGAATTAATGAAAGGGACACTTTTCTAAGCTTCTCTCTTTTTTGTTTATGTGTGGGGGGCCTTGGGATTATCAGCTTTCAATACCTTTTATTACATTTTTCTCCCCGCCATGTGGCTGATCCACATGCCCTCATACTCTCATCACATCACCATATTGGCAATGGCAGCAACAACGACCGCTCTCAATTGCTCCCCTAAAGCTCTTCGCATTGCCTAATGAAGACCAAGAGCTAATTTTGATTGTTATTTTTCCTATTTTTGGCATCTTTGGTATTTATATAAACTTAGCTACTATCAATGACATGTCTTGTTACAAATGGTGCTTGTCATTTTCCACCACATAACATCCACTCATATTAGATTTGTAGACACTGTATGGCTTAGTCCCTTTGTCCTATAACCCCGAGCAATCTCTCATGGTCATCATTTACCAATATATGGATGGTTTTTCTCTCATCTCGACAGGGAATGTTGTTTGGATCCAAGGCTTTAGACAAAGGTCTATTACATGATAGCCTTCTCATGTCTCCCCTATATATCAATACCTCAATGGCTCTGACCTTACATTTGGGACTTTCAACAATGGATGCCTTTGCCTAGGGACAACCTCTATCGCTTGATGGTGGCTACCCTTTGCCTGGGCAGTCTCTATCACTCGATAGTCACCCTTGTCGAGTGTCCTTGTCTTCTATGGTCACCACCACCAAGCAGCTCATGGTAACCACTTGCCCATGAGCAACCTCTATTGCTTGGTGGTGACCCTCGTCTAGTGTTCTAGTCTTCGATTGTCTCACCACCATGTGGTTCATGTGCGATCCTTTGCCTAGGGGTAGCCTCAATTGCTCAGTGGTGACTCTTGTCCAATATCCTTGTCATCGAGAGTCACCACCAAGCAACTTGTGGCTATCCTTTGCCTAGGGAAAGTTTCTATTGCTCAATGGTGACCCTCTTCCAATGTCCTTGTCAATGAGGGTCACCACCAAGCAATCCTTAAATGTGATGTTGTAGTCTCTATGGCTTTGTGGTGGTGACTCTTTAGGGTCTATGTTTTAGCGGTCATTGCACATTCAGGGTCCCTCCTATAGAAGGTGTAAAGAATATCAAGCTCAAAGCCTAGTTGTTAGCAAGCTACGTAGGATAGAGAGGTAAATGGATCCTACAATATCATGCATCCCTTCCAAAGATTGAACTAAGAAATATGTGATTGTTGGGCCATAGAAATGTGATGAACTGACTCGGTAATTCTCACACTTTAGGAGATTGCCAAAGACTTTCTCATACTAGAGTTGCAAGTGGCGCAAGTTGTTGAAATCTCTAGGTATGACTGTCACCCTATGAGCATGGGATGGGAGAAGATATGCTTCTTTAAACCCACCGAGCCTAAGACTGAGCCCCACCACCTAGCCTCAAGCCAACCTAAGCCCCACAAGCCCAAGCACCAATCCAACCCCCAGACCCAAGTGCCCCCACCCAACGAGCCCGAGCCCAAGGCCCATATGCCCTTGCCCCAACCCAACCCCCAAGCCCAAGTGCTCCCACCCCATGAGCCCCAACCCGAGCCCAAGGCCCAAATGCCCTTGCTCCACAAGTCCCAACCCTAGGCCTAAGTGCCTCCACCCTAGGAGCCCATGCTCGATCCCAAGCCCCATGCCTAAATACCCGCGCTCCATGATCCCTAGCCCCAGGCCACCAAAGAGCCTCAGGCCCACAAGCCTAAGCCCAAGCCCTAGCCCCGACCCTAGCTATAGGCCCAAGCCCAACATCTATAGGCCCAAGCCCAACCCCATGCCCACGTGCCCCCATCCCATAAACCCGAATTGATCCCTTAGCCCAAAGTGCCCCCCACCCCACAAGCCCTAATCCTAGCCCCCCAAGTGCCCCCAACTAAGACCCACCAATGGCCAGACCTGGATACCCTTGCTCCACAAGCCCTAGCCCCAAGCCCAAGTGCCCGAGAAGTGCCCCATGAGCGCAAGCCCAAGCCCTAGCCCCAACCCTAGCCCTAGGCCTAGATCCCAACCCCAGGCGCCCAAGTGCCCCCATCCCATGAGCCCGAACCAAGAGCCCTAGCCCGAAGTGCCTCCACCCCACAAACCTCAAGTGCCCCCAACTAAGACCCACCAACAACTAGATCCTGCCTCTTCCACACAATCTCTATCCTCTATCTCTACTATAGAGCTCACCCCACCACCACTTTTGAGGCGTGTTCTTGAGAGAAAGCTTGATACCATCCTCAGTGAGTGCATGGCCTGTTATTAATAGGGGCACAAAGGCCCCCACTGAGGCCAATATATCCTTGAGAAGAAATCAACTGCAAGTTGAGCTCGACATTATTGACATTCAGGCGCTCTCTCATCCTCATGAAGAGTCCTTGACCAAATCCATCATCGTTGCCCTACAATATAAGTCCTTATTGTTTGTTTTGTGGACACCTTTATCTTTGATCTCATTAGGTATGTTTCTTTAATCATCTTTTCTTAACCCCCTCCTTATTTTTAATAGCTATGATATAATTTTGCTACCACTATCAGTGTACAATTACGTATATTGTCTTGATCGCGGCTAGTATCGAGGAATCTACAAGATAATGAACAATCATACCCCGTGCTTTTGAGGAGCTTTTCTAACATAAGGATTGATGATATGCAAGTCATTTTCATTTCCTATTATAAGCAGTAATGAGTGCTTGATCGAGAGCATTGCTTGTTTATGTTCATTGGCTTCTTCTATCCTAGTTTTTGTGCTAGTGATTTGGAATTCTTATCTTATTTGATAATTTAATAGGGATCACAAGAGTGCTATATTATACGATTTGGAGAAAATTTATGTTACTTTGCAAATACTATTGGGAAAAGGCTACCACAGAAGAGCTTGAAAGTAAGTATCTATGTCTCCCGCCTTTGAGATTAGTTTGTACTCTTCGAAGATGTTGTCAAGAATAAACTTGGAGCCTTTGTCTCTAGAGCCACACGCAAGCTTATTGTCTGCATGGAGGCCCTTCTTGCTAATTAGTAGGACCTTGTGGGTACAATGACCACACGAATTGTGTGAGTCCCACAACAACTCGATCAAAGCATGAGTTGTGGGTGGAGAATATGCATCAACACATTTCTAATCCGTAACACTATATTTGATCTTGCAAATATGAGTGGTTTCTACAATGAAAGCTTATTTTTGCCAATTGAAGCTCGCATTTTGTAACTTTGTTTTTGGCAACACTAGATATTAATATACAAAACTACTCCAATTTTGATGTGAAAAAGTTCAAGATCACCACCCTTCAGTTCTTCATTGTAGCTCATTTTTCCCAACACCGCGGGAAGAGGGTGGTTTGAGAACATGAAGCTGACAGAAAGAGAGCATAGGCGTTGTCGTGACGTTGCGCGTCCACCACTGTGAACCTAAGGACAGAGTTTTTCGCCAAGAATTTGATCTCATTAGTTACCATCATTATTTAGGAATTTGTTTTCCGTTGTGTGTGTCTTTTTGTTTGCATTTTGCATGAGGCATGAGCACACGTAGTTAGGCTAGGCACATTTTCTTCAGTGCATTCATAATTTTTGTGGAAGCATCGTTTGATTGATTGCATTGCATGGATTTTAATTTGCATTTTTCAAATCACATGAACGATTGGGCATGAAGTTTTCTTTCAAAACATATTCTTACTAGGGCACATTACATGAAAAACAAATTCATATGAAGAGGCATTTGGGTTCTCAAAGTTACAAGCTTTGTTGAAGAATAAAAAATATGATGGAATTTGATGCAATTCAAAGATGGGAGGTCTCAGGGGATTTCATTTGAATAAGAAAAGGATTGTTGGCCAATGCCTCAAAGTCTTAGTAGAACATCAAAGGAACCTAAAAGAAGCGTTGTAAAAGCATTGCCAATAGATAAACATATATGGAAGTCAAAAAGGCTACAAGCCGCGATTCCCTTCTTCGATTTCTTCTGCTCCGCTTCATCAAAGCCTCACAAATTTGGTCCCTTTATGGGTTTTTGCATTTTGGGACTTCTCGGCATTTACTTGTATTATCTTTCAACTTTTGAGATGGAAATGGGTTGTTAAAGAACCTATCAAACCTTTGTTATATAAGGAAGCTACCATGCAAGATAGTACTAATGGATTAATATAGAGGGTGAACTTACAATCAGTACAATTGACGACATTCAAAAACTGCATATATGCACTATTCCATTGAATGAGCATGCTCCTCGCATTTGCCATCAAGAAACATCACGGACTTTTTCCATCTGCAGCGCTTCCAAGATCTCACAGGCGCAGTATCCAATTAGCAAAATACCCCATTGGTTTGAAGTCTCTGATTCTCTCAAAGACCTCGTAGAACATGTCAAGATGGGTTTGCATGCTGGCCAGGCTCCCAAGCTGACCTCTGAAGGGTCTGGAGGTGTTTATCTCATGAAAGATGAATGTGGGATGCAGAGTATTGCAGTTTTCAAGCCCATGGATGAAGAACCCATGGCTGAAAATAATCCTCGTGGTTTTACTTCTTCATATTTTGAGGAAGGAGCTATTAGAGAGGTGATGGCATTTATATTAGATCATCCTATAATAGGTCGCAAACATGCTTAAAAAACTGAAGAAGGATTTGCAGGAGTTCCCCAGACAGCCATGGTTCGATGCTATCGTGAGGCATTCAATTACAACCGAGACAATCAAAAGTTGTACAGGAAGTTCAAGTTAGGT
Source organism: Lygodium microphyllum (assembly GCF_053477565.2). Lineage (NCBI taxonomy): Eukaryota > Viridiplantae > Streptophyta > Polypodiopsida > Schizaeales > Lygodiaceae > Lygodium > Lygodium microphyllum. The sequence goes on from NC_141148.1 coordinate 103,770,112, forward strand.
TCGTTGCAGCAGTATGTTCCTGCTATAAGCAGTTGTGAAGACATGGGTGCTTCAATGTTTCCAGTGGAGAAGGTCCATAAGATTACTGTTCTAGATCTGAGGCTAGCTAATACCGATAGAAATGGTGGAAATATACTGGTTTGCAAGGGAAACAGTGGAGCTTTGAAGTTGGTCGACTTCTTGTCAATAATGGAGTTTTTGGAGCTGATCATGGACTGAAAGGCAAAACAGAAGATGGCACTTTGATATCAGAAAGATAAGTTCTTTGAGAGAAAGAAGATTGAACGAACTATTCGAAGGTTAGAGAAGATATAGAGGACAGCGACCTTCAGGTTTCCATATGGTCACTGGGAGCAGCTATTCATGCAAACGGTATGCTACACAATCGCATGCTAGCAGACCAAGATTCTGCTCTGATTGGAATGCTAGCCTCAATCGGCATGATGACGCATTTATCACAGTCAATCCAGGCATCAGTGTCTTTGAGGTTGCAACTCCAGGCACGCACCTTGTGCACAAATCTCGAACTAATGGCTTTCTAACACAGCTGCACACTATTATTTGTTATCTTTTTACACGTAATGTTGTTTTTCTTTCTCCTTGGGACCTAATTGACATCGAGAGAGAAATTAGAGATAATGTGATGCAAACAAATCCTTTGATTGTATGAATGTAAAGCAAAACATGCAATGCAAATGTCAATGCACCTTTTTATCATTAACATAAAAGTTAAACAAAGTAGAAAGTTAGATGTCCTCGTTGTGCAAGTCCCTTCTCAATTTTAATATGCACATTGACCCTTTGCTTCATAATGACCAATAGTTCACCATTCAGCCAAACATCAATGTCTAGTATTGAATCTCCAAAAATCTTCCTCATGTCTTGGTCTAGAGACACCAACTTCCCCCAAACATGATGCCATCTTTTGTATGAGAATGTGATGATGAAGTTTTGAGTAGCAATTATGTGCTTGCAAATAACAAAATCTAGTCACACATTTGCATCCCAACTTACGTCCACAAACTCTAGAATGCTATCTGCATCTGAGCACTTCAATAGGAACATGGTTCTTGAGGTCCTGACTTCAGTGCTAGAGAAGAAGTCCACAAAAATGTCTATAGGAAAAAAGATATGTTACTTTGCCTACTTGCAATGTTGGGCTTTAGACATTTCTACACCTCGTGAAAAATTTTACACCTGTAACTCTCGCTTATCCTTGAATCTAGTAGTGGCCACTCCCTACTCTTAAAATATGGAAGGGGAAGGCTAAACAAGGTCCCCCATTGCTCATTGAAGGGAGGTGGTACGTAAAAACGATCATAAAAGAATATACCTCTCTCAACACCATGTGTTGCTTTGGTCCTCCCCTTGTAAAGATCCTCACCAACGAAGGCATGGATGACATCTAGAACTTCTACCACACATTCCACTAGCTCTCAATCTCCTTGAGACTTGATGGGATACAAGTCTTTTAACATGGTCTTATCAATTATAAGTTGAATAACAAACTGGAACCTTCATTCATACCAGAAAGTAAACTCAACCAGATTGCACTTACAGTTGGGTCTATGCAAAGGGAGATTGAAGGCCTTGGGCTCAAGATGAAGCTCTTTATGCATGAAAACATGCTGCACATGCACTTCTTTGATTGTCCTCTTGGATCCCCCGATCATAAAATCTATTGCCCTACCCTTCAAGCATGATAAGAAAGGTTGGCTGTCAAGGATGTCTTGCACTTTTTCTATTGTATGATTATCCAACCTCCCTTTATTATGGTTAAGGGAACCCACTTATCTTGCTCATTGAGTGTATTATAAGTTACTGTGGACTCAAGAAAGCACTTGGCCGTTAGCATCGAGTAGATGCCTTCATGGAGTAGAAAGATAGAGAGCAAAAACATGTCATAAAGTAGATAGAAAATAGATAGGAACTCCCAGGGATGTTGAGCAGAGGGAAGAGAGGAGAAAATAAACGCCAAAAGATTTTAAACAAGAGTATTTTGTCACCTTCTTTTCGGCTTGATAAGAGAAATGGCCGAAATGCAACAACAAGACATTGATATTGGAAAATGGCAATCACTCCAACCCATCTTAACGAAACAGACAATTGATCCACTTTATTGCTAGAAAGTGACAATCACTTGAGCCATTTCAATAAAACTAAAAATTTTAAAAATGCCAAAATGATTTTTGAAAAAACTAGTTATGTCATTCTCCTCTTTGGTAGAGCACACTCTCCTCTTGCTAAAAGGTCAAAAAGTGACAAACTCTTACTAATTGTGATCTTTCACATAGAGAAGTTGGATGGCAATAACTTCCAATATTGGAAGACTTGGATTTGGCAAGTATTGGTGCAAAAGAAGCCAGTGAGGTCATTGAAAACCAAGGACATAAAGCTAGAAGATTGGAATAGAGATGATTGGTAAGAGCTTGATGAGCCATGCATGTCCACCATTATAGTGGCTTTGTCTAAGCTTATGATCTATGGAAAATTTTATGTGATCTTTATGACAAGTAGAGTATTTCTTCACAATTATATTGATTGAAGAAGCTTATGGACCTTCGCACGAACAAGGGCACTCATGTGTCGTCTAATGTAGAGAGTGCTTTTCTCTTAGAAACAAAGTAAATAGAAAGAACAATGATGCAACCCATACTCATGCACTTAAAGCTAGAGGAAAACATGATGATAAAGGGAATGATTGCATTGGTAGAGACTCACAGCCTAACAAGAGCAACTCTAAGTCTCAAGCATTCACATGGTAAGTCTTGTGGTCCTAATTTCTCTATTACTTGTCATTACGGGTAGAAAGGTCACATATGGCCACAGTGCCATAAAATGCATAATGATAGGCGCGAAAAAGAAAAATGGAAATCGTAGGATAATGCTAAGTCTTCTTATGAGCACAAAATTGTTAAGCCCAATGTTAAGATTGAGGAGATAAATGCCTTGGGAGTACAATAGTTCAAATGATTAGATACATGCTTCTTCTTCACTTGATGCTACTCAGTTTGTAGTCTACTTACTCATGTCCTAGCTTTAACTAAAAGCCTTACTAGATTGTTGGATGATGACAAGTATTATTTTGGTAATTGTGCATGGAAGATAACACATGGCAACCTCATTTTTGCTAGAGGTTCCAAGGTTGGTAACTTGTATCCCTTGCTTATATCTGGATCTATTAAACATGTTTTGGTCCTAAGTGATCTTCCACATGTATCTCTTTGGCATTGCCATCTTGGAAATATATCCCTTAAATGAATGAAAGTCTTGACTCGTTTGTAGTACATACCACTTCTTGACTACTCATGTTTTGATTCTTGTGATCATTATTTATATGGTAGATGGACTCCTAATACACATAAACAATCCAATTTTACACGCATGGGTGAGCCCTTGGCTCTTCTACATTTAGATGTTTGCAGTCATATTCCCTGTCACTCAATATGTAGTGCATAGTATTTTGTTATATTCATTGATGATTTTTCACATAAGGTTTAGCATATCCCATGAAGTAGAAATCAGAAGTTTTGCCCATATTTTAGTGCTTAATTGCTATGGTTGAGAACTAGTCTATGTATAGACTAAAATACCTATAATCTATCAATGGGGGTGAATATGTGTCTAAGGCATTTGAGCAATTTTGCAATGAATGGGTTATTGCCATGCAAGTGGGTGTATAAGTTAAAGAGCACCCTTGGTCGCCCCAAGCCAACATACAAAGCATGTTTGGTTGCAAAGGGTTTTAAACAAGAAAAGGGAGTTGACTTTGATGAGATCTTCTCCCCTATGGTCAAGATGACTACCTTGCACTTAGTTTTGTTCTTGCTTGCACAAATGAATCTAGATCTTTATTAAATGGATGTCAAAACAGCATGGGGACACCTACATGATTACATTTATATGCAGCAACCTAAGGGGTTTGCAAAAAAAAAGGGCAAGGAACACTTAGTGTCAAGTTAAAAAAGAGTCTCTATGGACTTCAGCAAGCACGTAGGGAATGGTACCACAAGTTTGATACTTTTAGGCATTCACAAGGTTATTCCTGCAAACTATGGATTTGTCTTTATATGAAGAAACCCCATGATGGTAGCCTTATCATTTTGGTACTATATGTTGATGGCATGTTGATTGTTAAGAGTACTAATCATGCTAAGATGGATACTTTGAAGACTCAGCTCAAGAAGAGCTTTGAGATAAAGGACACAATGCATACCTCACATATTTGGTATGTGCGCTATGCACAATTGCTCTATTATTGGCCCGTTACCTTCTCATGTGAAGGTTAGTCAAGAAAATTGTTCCCACTCATAACAAGAATTTTGAAATGGCCAAGATCCCCTCTGCATCTATACTGGGCAGTTTGATGTATGCCATGATAGCCATTAGACCTAACATAGCATTTGTAGTAGGAGTTATGGCTCATTGTATGGCTACACCTAGCCGGTGACATTGGGATGTAGTGAAGAGTATCATGTGATACCTTAAGGGCATTGGAGATATGTGTATTTATTTTAGATGGCGAAGATCCCCTATGCATCTAAAGTGGGCAATTTGATGTATGCCATGACAGCCACTAGACCTGACATAGCATTTGCAATGGGAGTTATGGCTCATTATATGGTTATACCTAGCCAATGACATTGGGATGTAGTGATATCATGTGATATCTTAAGGGCATTGGAGATATGTGTATTTGTTATGGTAGCCAAAATACTAGAGTTGTGGGCTACGCAAACTGTGATTATGGAGGACATGTTGATAATAGTAGGAAGTCCATCTCTAGCTATATCTTCACTTTTGTTGAAGGTGGTCTTTCTCGGATTTCCAAGGTGCAAAAATGCATGACCTTGTCTACTATCAAGAATGAGTACATTGCAAACATTGAGGCTTGCAAGGAGGCCCTATGGTCAAGCTATCTAGTTGTAGATGGTGGTGACTCCTACATTGCATTTTTAGACTCTACGAGTGTCATCCAATTGACATGTAATCTAGTCATTCATGTAAAGACCAAGTACATTGAGTTCCATTATCACTTTATCAAAGAGATAATTGAGGACAAGCCAATAGAGCTTTTGAAGATCTCGATCTAAAAGCATTGTATGCATGATTCAGATGTTGAGTTGGCTTCAATGGAGCTTTTATGTAGAGATACAGGTTGAGAGAGAGAGAAGAGATAGAGACACATGATTTTTGTGGTATTGAAGAGTGTACCTCAATAATGATTTTAGATAGGTATATGTACTATGTACAGTCTGGCCCTTACGAGTGGACATGGGCACTAGCCCTTATCCCATGTAGAGATGCAGGTTGAGAGAGAGAGAGAGAGAGAGAGAGAGAGAAGAGATAGAGACACACAATTTTTGTGGTACTGAAGAGTGTACCTCAATAATAAATTTAGATAGGTATATGTGCTATGTACATCCTGGCCCTTACGGGTGGACAGTGGCACTGCTCTTTATCCCAACAACCTCCCCCCCTAAAGACAATATTCCCAAAGGTAGAGGAAAAGAATCGGCAAAGTCTAAGTATGTACAAAGCTGAAGAGACTATATCTATCCAATACCCATCATCTATCGGCAATGGGCAAAACTCTCTGCTGTTGGAAAACCCTTCGTGAGAAGGTCTGCAAGGTTATCTCATCAATGTGCACCTTGACCAGCTCAATGCTCATGTACCTCTTTGATGAAATGATACTTCACATGTATGTGTTCTGTCTTTGCATGAAAGACAGGGTTCTGTGCTAACATGATAGCACTCAGACTATCACAGTGGAGAACAAGAATCTCAGTAATCCCAAGTTCAACAACAACCAAACATGATAGCCATAAGACCTCTTTGCATGCCTCAATGGCAGCCACATACTCCGCCTCCATAGTAGATAGTGCAACACACTTCTATAGCCTGGATATCCAAGAAACAAATCCCCTTGTAAAGGTAAACACATACCCTCTAGTGGACTTCCTGCAGTTTGCATGTCTAGCATAGTCTACATCCGTAAAGCCAATGACAGATGCCTTCTGCTTACCAAAGCAAATGCACAAATCCTTTGTGCCCTTGAGATATCTCATAATATCTTTCACTACTTCCAATGCTTCCTGCCAAGATTTGCCATGTACTTGCTAACCACTCCCACTGCAAAGGCAATGTCTAGACATGTAGCAACCATAGCATACATCAAACTGCCAACAGCTCAAGCATACAAAATCTTGGCCATTTCAGCCTTTTCATCATTAGATGTACGATTGTCCTCTGCACTGAGTTTCACATATGGAGGCAATGGAACTCCGATTGCTTTCCCCCCCTCCATATTGAAATGCTACAAAATCTTGGATACATACTCCTGCTGAGATAGATAGAGTAACCCCTTCGATCTATCTCGAAGTATCCGCATCCTAAGAATGTGATTGGCATCACCAAGATTATTCATGTCAAAGCTTCCATGAAGACTTTGCTGCTTAGAATACCTCACACTCTCAGCGTACATTATCACTCATAAAAACAAGTGTTATGCATCCATGATGATACCATATGGTGCGTGCAATGCTATTGTGTATGATTACCATGCTCAAACAAGTTTATTCATTAACAGTCAGCATTGTGAAAGTGTGAAAATAGTTCTTTTCATGCTTTTCTTCTAATCCACGATGATTGTTGCATTGCTTAGGGCTAGTATATTGAGCATTCTCATGCTACTAGACCCTTTTAATTTTAAACAATGTATCCTACATTCCATGCATCGTTAAAATATCAGAATTCAACGTATTTTAAACACTCAACAATCCCGTTCTTAAAGTAGTCATCTTGACTACAGGAGAGAAGATCTTGTCAAAGTCAATTCCATATTCCTACTTGTACCCCTTTGCGACCAACCGTGCTTTGGACTTTGGCGAAGAACCAAAAGTGACCTTCATCTTGTAAAGCCACTTGCATGGAAGAGTTTTCTGCCCTTTAGGCAGCTGCACCAAGTCCCAAGTACCATGCTTATCAAGTGATTCCATTTTCGACAGCATGGCCTTGAACCACTTTTTGTTGTCTAGTCTAGGCATTGCTTCCTTGAAGTATGATGGCTCACCACAATCCATCAACATGACATATTCTGCAACATATTGCGCACCAGGAACAAATCTGTTAGGTGGTCTCGATGGTCCAGTCAACCTACGGAGCAAAGGCTCAACATTTGTTGGCTGTTGGGCCTGCAATGTTGGGGGTAAAGGCGCCTCCACCTAGCCGCCCGTGTATTACTACACTGGCAGTCACCACCACTACACACTGTAGGTGGCGGGTGCCCATCACTATCACTTTATTCTTTATTCTTTTCATGACAGTTTGAATAAAGGAAGGCCCGGTCACACATTGTGACTATTGGAGTTCCCATTTCTTCTCTCTCTCTTCCTTGCTTTTGCGCTCCTGCCATAGCTTTCAAGTCCAAGCTTTGATCCTTCTCTCCCTTTCATGCAAATCTACATTTACATGTTGCTATCCTGAAATACAAGCCTATAATTCTACATGTATAGGTTGTTATCCTGAAATTTCAACATGTTGTCTTGATAGTTCAGGCTGTCCTAACTGCATGTTTTTAGGCTGAAACTATGATGTATCATGGGCAATACCTTGTTGGTCATTTCCAACACCATTTCCTCCATTTTTAGGAGGATTTACAGCACGTATACGATGCTGTCCCACTGGGCCCAAATGATTTTCTAAAAGGTATATCCTCCCTGAAAACAACCCTCTTGACTTCCTCAATCTTCTCGGGCTTCTTATGCAAGCGTTCTTCACGGAAGATGACATCATTCCTACATACTATCTTTCTTTTCTAGAGATCCCAAAGTCTATACCCCATCTCACCCTCGTCACTGTATTCTAAGAATATGCATTTACAAGAGTTTGGTTCCAGTTTGTTGCATTCTTCTTTCCGTATGTATACAAAATCCTCGCAATCAAACACTCGCAGATGAGCATAAGAAGGTGGCTTGCCCGACCACTCTTCTTGAGGGACTCTCCCCCCAAAGATCTATTTGGTGACCTGTTAATCATATGAACGGCTGTCATAACAACCTCTGCCCAAAAGCCATGGGGTAATGCAACAAGAGACAACATTGTACGGACCTTGTCATGTATGGTCTAATTTATGCGCTCTGCAACTTCATTTTGGGGTGGATTATGAGGGGCAGTGAGCTCCATCTTTATCCCCTTGCTGTCACAAAATGCTTGAAAGGCTTTGGACACATACTCCCCACCATTGTCAGAGCAAAGACACTTAAGTGTCTTATCAGTCTGGTTCTCAACCAATGGCAACAATTTTTAAATCTGTCAAGCACTTCGTCCTTGCTACGAATATGGTAAACCCATACCTTCTGAGTAGCATCATCGACAAATGTGACAAAGTATTTCTTTCCTCCTAGAGATAACTCTAGCATCTGACATACATCAAAATGTACTAACTCTAGAGACAAAGATTTCAGTGAAAGAGACTTTTTATGAGATGTATGTGCATGCTTACCATAAACACAATGATCACAGTGCTCAAAATCAGCATAACGAAGACAAGGCAAGCAACCCAAATGAGAAAGTACTTTCATTCCTATTTAACTCATTTGTCCCAAATGGCCATGCCATAAGGAAACACTTGGCTACTCCGTTCACGGGAACAACATGGTCATGCACACTAGATACATGGAGAGGATACAAAGTATTGCTCTTTGAGTCTCTAGCAATAACCCTAAATCCCTTAGAGATCTTCCATTTCCCATCACCAAAGGTGGTATGAAAACCATCATCATCTAGCTAACCAGTACAAATCAAGCTCTTCTTGAGTTGCGGTACATGCCTTACATTCTGAAGAGTGAAGATAGAACCATGCTGAAACTGCAGTTGCACACTGCCAATGCCTGCAATGTCACATGCATAATTGTCCCCAAGATGGACAACACCATGTCAACCTCCTGTATAGTCTGTAAACCACTCATGGTGAGGGGTGACATGAAAAGAGACACTTGAATCCAAAATCCAAGTGTGCATGTCATCATCCATATCGGTTATCAAAGCATGTGCACTAAAACATGAAGAGACAAAGAGTACATCATTCCCAGTGTCGCTCTCATGGCTGACTACATTCACCTCTTCGATCTTTACACAACTCTTCTTAGTAGGCTAACTCTCTTTCTTCTCTTCCTTGATGTCATCTGTCTTCTTTCCCTTTCCTTTCTCTTTCTTCCATTTATAGCAGTCACATTTGAAGTGACCCTTCTTGCCACAATGATGGCATTCAACATTCTTACCACGTAATTTATTGCATCTGTTGCTATCAGTTTTTCCTTTCTACTGTGATCTGCCTCTAGTATGCAAAGCACTGGAAGACTTACTGGATGCATCATTCTATCGATTCATTTCTTCCATGAGTAGAGCACTCTCTACATCAGCGAACAAAAGCATAGCATTAGAATTGCTCATAGCAATCCTGAAGGTATCCCAACTCTCTGGCAAAGTGCAAAGCAAGAACGTAGCTTTGAACTCATCATCAATCCTAAAGGTATCCCAACTCTCTAGCTAAGTGCAAAGTAAGAACGTAGCTTTGAACTCATCATCAATATTGAACTTCAAAGTGGCAAGCTAGTTGAAAATGGAGTTAAACTCACTAAGTTGAGTAGACATTGCAGTACCCTCTTTCATACGCAAGTCCATGAGTTTCTTCAACCAGTAACCTTTGCTTGTAGCACTCTTCTGGGCATACAATTCTTCCAATCGCTTCCAAATATCATAAGAAGAATCCAACCCTTTAGTGTTAAATAGCAAGGTATCAGAAATTGATAGCTCAATGGTCGAGCATGCAAGCTCTTTCACCTCATCCCAATCGTCTTGCTCTTCATCAGGTGGTTTTGTTCCCTTTACTTTAATTGGCTTTGCTTGCTTCTTCTGCAACAAGATATTAAAGCACTGCTTTTGCCAAACTGCAAAGTTGTGTGCTTCTTCAAGCTTCTTGATATGCATAAGATGATTGTCATTGCTATTAGCACAACCAAATAACTGTATGACATTAAATGATAGCTAATTCCAAGCAATGGAAGCTCCAAAATCCACTCAATAGTATGTTAGGAATATCCCCAAGTATGTATAGCATGAACATACATCAGTTCATTGCCTAAAATGCCTCAAAATCATTCAACGATAGTAAACATACCAATTTCCTAACAAAAATAGAGTGCAGTCTTGAAATTTCTGAGAATACAGGTGGTTGTCTTGCAGTTCAGGTGTTCAATCCAGAAATTCCCGACATACATGTGGTTGTCCTATAATTCAGCAATGCAGTCCCCCAGACATTTAGGAAAAATCTGTCCTGAAAATTCTGAACTAAAATAACCTCTCAAATTGACTAAGATTGAGCTCCAAAGACCATGCAAAGCTACTCAAATCATCAAATTTCCTGACAGTGAGGTATGTTATCTTGGATATGCAGGAAACTATCCTGAATGTACATCAGTAGACCTGTAAGTAAAGCTTATCCAAAAAATGAGCTCTAATCACTACTCAAATGCATTCCAAAATCAAATCCAAGTATGTAAGATCAACCATAAGCATAAATACATGGTATAGAATGCCTGAGACCAAGTCCAGAAGCAAGACGTAATGCATACACAATCAAAATGTCATTCAGCCCTATTATTTCAGCAACCAAATCTCTGTCAAAATTGAGTGAAATCTCAATCAAAATCAGCCTAAATGCACTTCAATACATAGGCATATCATTCCTCAATGTCTTGACATCCCTTGAGCATGTATACGCATCAACATGCATGTCCAAGGACCAATGACATTAAAGGATAGAGAGCTACATGTGAATTGCAGGCCGTGGACTCTGTATTCTAGCCACAAGCACATCTATAAATGGATTCAAATCTTTGCCAAGATTAGCTCAAAATGGCCTCAAGACAATGCCACATGATTCCCAAAGCATCCAGCATCAAGATATCCAATAGTTATCATATGAGCATCAATCTCAAGAGAGCATGTGTTGCCGTGTTTATTTCAAATTTGAATACTATGTATTTCAAACTTAAAGCTAAATGTATATCAATCCCAAGTGTCATACTACACTTCAATGCTCAATAGTAAGCATTAGATGCAAAGTCTAGAGCACAACTATGATGCCAAATGAAGAGAAGCAGCTATTGTAGGTCCTAAGCATGCTGAAAACCAGATTTGCATACCCATGCTGATAGCACCTTCAGCTCTGAAGTGATTGGAATGCTGGTCCAAGTGTTGGAGATGATGGGGAGGGTCCCCAAGTGGCCAACGATCGCTGCCAACAAGCTCAAAATGAAGAGGGAAGCTTCAAGATTCAAGAAGAAGCTGCTGCCGTGCCTGCACACTCTTCACATGGAACTCTTCTTCAACTTCAAGCTCCTACACCTGAAGAAATGCCAAGCTCCTAATTACTTGAACCAAGCTATGATACTAGTTTGTTGAGTTAGCTTCAATGGATCTTCTATGTAGAGATGCAAGTTATGAGAGAGAGAAGAGATAGAGACACACTATTTTTGTGGTACTGAAGAGTGTACCTTAATAATGATTTTAGATAGGTATATGTACTATGTACAACCTGGCCCTTACGGGTGGACACAGGCACTACCCTTTATCCCAACATCGGATGCATCTCTAAGGATAAGGCACAATAGAAATCTCCCTTGAACACTCCCAAAATTGATAAAACTCCACATGGAAGGTTAATTTCTACATCACGCAACTTTGATATACATAATCAGTAAAAGAGTACAATCAACCTTGATTGAAAAAATATTATCCACAATAATCAAATAATTTATTTTAAGAGAATAAGATATTTAATCATGATGTGGTCGAAACAACAAGATGCCAAAGGATATGACATGCATCAAAATCCTAATCTAATCAAGAATAAATGTTGTAAACAATGCCATCAACTTGATATATTGGTCATAATTATTGTACCAATGTTCAAATGATAATGAAACACTTTTCAATGCTAAATCCCACTTCTTCATAGCCATGAATGACCTCTCTTACTTCAAATTTCCTTCTCTTAGCTTCTTTATATCCAATAATGGCTGCTCCATCCTTTGAATAATCCAAAAGAGCAAAATGAGCCCTAGAATGTCAAGAGCTTACACACAAAATCTCACATACATTTTTTTTTCAAATAATTAGTTTTGCCTACCTAATCATTAAAATTTACTTGGCTACCCCAAATTTTAGAATAGATTTTAAACCATATCATATTGCACAAATTATTACATGGCTTCACTAAAAAGTTTCATGTTCAACATTTGCAATTGAACTTTTCAAAGTCTTGCCCTTGTGCTACTATGTTATTAATGCAATATCCATGCTCGAAAAGCTAGGAATAAGATCACATGTTGTGTTGGGGTAAAAGGCCCTTGGGCCTGCCTGTGTATAGTGACCGTCCATTTTCTTTATTCATATATATATATATATATATATATATATGAAAGTGCAATAAGACTGTCATAACATTGTTGACAGCACCTACATTGTGTGTGCTCTTCTCTCCCGTGTCTCCTATATCCCTTTCAACTGGTATCAGAGCACGTCCTTCGCGAGCACTTCTTGGACTTCCCCGGTATCTACACGAGGTATGAGAGCTTGCTTCTCACTCAGTTCTCAGCCATTCTTTGACATGAACAGCAGGGTTTCATGAAGAGGCAGCCATAGCTTCCATCATTGAAGCTTGTTCTCTTCACCTCTTGCTTGGACTTGTCCTAGGCTTGTGTAGGCCTATTGTAAGACTTCATTGAACTCTTGCTTATCCCCTACCCACTCTGATTTGGCCCCTCAAGTATAGCAGCATGCTCACGTTTTATTTGCGCCTATTTGCAAAAATGGCTTAAAAATCACTATTTTTGTCATATCTCGGGCATTCAGAACCCGATTCAAGCAAGGTAAGAGTCTAAGTTGGGGTTTTTGCACACTCCAGACGCGATGGTGATGTTGGATTTGCCAAATTATGATGACAGAATATTCTGCAACAAATCTCAGGTCTGAGACAATATGTATTTGTATGCCTATGGCTTCTATGATGCTTCTACTGATGTCTATTGATACCGGATCACTTGTGGATGTTATGCCTCTTATGTGAGACGCATTTGGAGCTGATTTAGCTCAGCCATTGACTGTTTTGAATAGTTCTAGATCTGTCTAAAATAGGGCAGCCACCTGTTACTTCAATTTTATACTTACAAGTCTTGGCATTTGATGCCCGGTTGGTGCCTATACATACGGAAATGCATGCCTATGGTTTGCCTATGGATTTGAGATTGGATTGAGCACTGATTTGCTTAGCTTACAGAGATTATATGCTACTGGAAACTTCAAGGCTGAAGCTATTTAATGATTTGCCAGGTTATGCCTATTGCGTATGGGGTGCTCCCGACTACTTGGGTTGATGTATTCCGGCATTTGGATCATGCCACGTGGTTCTTCTATGCTCCAAAATTGTTTTGAGCTGAGATTAGAGCTCGATTTTATGGTTCACTGTCACTTCCTTGCAGCAGGCATTTCACTATCATGACATGGTTTATGCATACGCTACACAGTGCGGGTTATGATGTCTTAGTGAATGTTTTTGGTTGGTTGTGGATGGCAGTTGTTTAAGCCTCATCTCGACACTCATTTGAGTATCCCCTTGAGCAATTGGACATTGACTCGGCTTTTTCCGTTACGACTTGGCTTCTTCCGTTACGACCTTGGATGCTATATGGGATTTTATGCTCTGATTATGGATCTTGGCTATTATTTGGATGCACTTACAGGAATTGAGTAGTGAACTGCTCCCTTGTTTTGGTAGTTTCCTATTGAGTTGTGATTGCTCGTTTGCATTTTATATGCTGGATACTTACTTATCAGTGAACTTTGATAGTGCTTGAAATTTATAGTTATGGCTGTCCTGCTTCTTTGTTATATGGCATCTATGCTATTTGGGCTACTATTGTCCGTGTATATCAGGGAGCAGTTCATCTTTATGGCCACTTGTGTATACACCTGGATGCCTTTACACAGATATTTGGGCTTTTATTGGAGCTTGATTCTTGCAGGTTTATTTGCCACCTGCAGTTCTTGGCTGGACATGTATGTCAGTACATGGTATGAGACACTGCAAAGTTATGTATACTCCTATGTTTCGGGGATGCTTATGTATTTATGGCTCCGAGGCATGCTTATGCTTTTATGGCAATGAGGTATAGTGGTTGGATATGTCATGCTTTTGTCTGATAGGCTTATCCGTGTGGAAGCTTTTGCATCCGTGGTTGATGCCTTTGTGTTCTCCCCTTCTGGTTTGGATGAGTCCCCTTTATAGTATGCTATGATGACTTCCAGCTCTTCTAGTCATGCAAACAGGTCTCTTGATGAGCTTGTTCTCTCTAATGAGAGTTCCCCTAATTCTTTGAGCTCCTTGGATGTATTAGACAGCCCTACTCATGCTATTACAAAGCAATTGTTCTCTTCTACTTGTTTTACAGGTTCTATTTGCTTTCATTGTGGAAAGACGAGGCATATGAAGCGTAAATGTTTCAAGTGGATTAGAGAGCAGAAAAGATTGCGCCACACTGGACATGAGAGTAGAGTCAGTGATATAGTAGGTGAGACCACTGTTGATAGTGGTATGGTGCATGTAGCTGCCCATGATGATGCAGCTGAGCCTAGACTCTTGGCATCGTGTTACCCGGCAGATTACTTGCTCAATGATATGACATATACCTTTGATTGGCTTTTAGACAGTATGGCATCTTGTCATGTTACTCTACATAGAGCTTGGTTCTCTTCTTACAGGGAGGTTGACGAATGTATTTCTTTGGTCCTTGAGCAGGATTGTCATGTTATTGGTACAAGGGATATACACTTGGCTTTGCCAAATGGGTATTCTCTTATGCTTCATGATGTTTTGCATATACCTACGCTCAGTAAGAGCCTGATCTCTGTCAGTCAGTTACATGGTGCAAGATGTTATGTATCTCTTGGGGATACTTCATGAAAAATCCGTCATGGTTGCTTGGTATTGGCCAGAGGTGCTAGATATGGAAATGATTATGTAGTACATGTCTCTCATGTGGGAGATTCTATGGTTGCAGTTACGCAGATATCACATGCATTGTTATGGCATTGTCGGATAGGCCATGTATGACACACTGAGATGGATGCTTTATGTGATATGGGCTTATTGCCTGCTCTTCCCCATGCTACTTGTCCTCATTATACTCATGGTCCGTGCAAAGCCTCTTTGGCTTATGGCGATCGTGTGAGGCATGATCCTTTAGATCTGTTCCATGTTGCAGTATATGGACCTATGCCTTCCCAGTCACTTGGTGGAGCGTCGTATTTTGTGACCTTCATGGATCATGCTACCCACCGTGTTTGGGCTTACTCTTTGGTACGGATTGAGGATGTTGTTACTATACTTGACAGGTTTATGGATTCTGCTGGTAGTAGGCCTAGATGCTTGCAAATGGATTATGAGAGTCATGCTCTCTCTCCCAGCTTACGGATCTCTTGTCAGCAATATGGCATTGATTTCTTATGCCCACGGTATTATGGGATTGCTCATGGCATGTGCCTGACTGTACAGGCAAAGGTTGCTTCTATGCTTACCACAGCTAGGTTGTCTTATGGCTTGTGGGCTGAGGCCCTTATGATGGCAGTCTACTTGGTTAATCGGACATCGTGTTTCTCTTTGGATGTTATTACTCCGCATGAGGCATGGAGTGGCATGATACCCTCCTATGATCACTTGAGGATGTTTGACTGCCACGCATCTGTCAGTATGCCACATGAGCCTATGTCACGCAGATGCATACTCCTTGGTTATGGAGATGATGACTTTACAACTTACAGGTTTTGGGATTTAGATGCCCAGCAAGTTCTACGCAACCATCATGCTGTCTTTTATGAGACGCAGATACCTCTCAAGCCTCTTGATGCGTGTTCAGTGCACTTTATGCTGATTCTACAACCGTATGTCAGTCTTCCACTTCGTTGAGGCTGCATACTGTCTTGAGACCCCGTCTGACTTGTGTCTAGGATGCTGGCCCTCTTTCATGATTGGCTCTAGAGAGTTTGGATGCTCTCTACTGTCTTGTATGTGTCACGCTGATGCAATGCGCTACTCTGATGATGATGATGTACAGCCTTGCACTCATGAGTTGTACTGGATTGCTCCGTTGTATGGAGCTACAAGATCACTTGCCTCTTGGATGTCTTGGACTCGGAGATTCCCGACACTTATTGCACATCTCGCTTTTCGATTGGGCGTTGGGTGAGATGTCATGATTCCTCACCTTGTCTCTTTTCTTTTATTTTGTTTTTTCTCTCTGTTATTTTAACGATATTTTACTAGTAGCTAAAGGGCATTTTTGATGAAATCATTGTGGCCATTGTTTGTAGTCAATTTATTACTTGTGAGATAACAGTAGAGTAAATTGTCGAATCCTAAACTCATTCTTTTCTTGTTGCAAAATGAATTAACAATCTTTAGAGATAACCCTGGCCCATTGGCCTTTTAGTGGGAGGTTGTTGGGGTAAAAGGCCCTTGGGCTTGCCCATATACAGTGACCGCCCATATTCTTTATTCATATATATATATATATATATATATATATATATATATATATATATATATATATATATATATATATATATATATATATATATATATATATATGAAAGTGCAATAAGGTTGTCATAACATCGTTGACAACACCTACATTATGTGTGCTCCTCTCCCACGTCTCCTGCATCCCTTTCATGCTGGTGATGCCAAATATATGCGACAAAATGACCCAAGAAACATATGCAATATATAAGTCCTAACATGCATTGCAAATTGGAGCTCTCCATGTGGTATTTAGTACCTAGGTTAGCAACCATACACAACTACAAAAACTCAAGTCACTAGGGCACTAATGATAAGAAGACTAGAAGCAAATATGTCAACAAAAAAATGCATTGGATGAGACGTAAAGGGTCACCAAGGAACTCTAGACAATTGAGTCAATTGGGAGTCACTTTTTGTTGAGGGTCCTAACATGCATTGCAAATTGGAGCTCTCCATGTGGTATTTAGTACCTAGGTTAGCAACCATACACAACTACAAAAACTCAAGTCACTAGGGCACTAATGATAAGAAGACTAGAAGCAAATATGTCAACAAAAAAATGCATTGGATGAGACGTAAAGGGTCACCAAGGAACTCTAGACAATTGAGTCAATTGGGAGTCACTTTGTGCTGAGGGAGATGAGGTGTTATCCCCCCCCCCCTTTGGCCCCTCCTTAAAAAAGCATTAAGAATGCTCTTGACCTATGCTCTTGCTGAATTGAGCCACAACCAAAGTTTGCTCAAACTAAAAAGTCTCTAGGTAAGGTTGCAATAATTGAGATGAATCTTCTAACTCACCCTCTTACATCCAGTTTGCATCTATAAGTGAACAGTTTCGAAAGTTCACTAGATAGTGACAAGAAAATTTATCTTTGACTTTCCTCTTTATGTATACTAATTCCTACTCAAGAACCAAGTTCTAATCAAGTTAACATGGGTTCTACCTCATCAACCATATCCTAGGGAGCATCCGCGTAGAATGGTCTAATAAGACTCACATGAAATCCATCGTGAATCAATCCTCTAATGATTTGATAGCTTCAATATGTAAGTCACATTGTTGTATCTTCTATGAAACCTAAAAAGACCCATGGTATCTAAATTCCAACTTGGGGACTAAGTGCTCTTTTGCATTGCTCAAGACTTTACCTTTTAAAAAAGAAAGAAAACTCAACCACCCTTTTCAAACCCTAATGCATGTGCTAATGATCAATTGCTCTCTTTTTCTATGCTTGAGAACTTTGGAGAGTTGGCCCCTCGCTTTCCAAACCTAACTCCTCACAAGCAAATCTTTATTACTCATGATAGACTAACGCATGCCATTATACCTCGTGTTCCTAATCCATGCCATCAATTCTATAAGACATTCTTACTAATTTCCCTTTGCTTAACAATGATTACTAGTGTTTGCCCTTGAGACAACCACATGCTCCCCTACTTGAAAACACGGTGGATGTCATGCTCTTCACTAAAACCAAAGGGCACTAACAACTAAATCTCACAAATACAAAAGACTATATATACATCAACAAATCACACATTCAAAGATAGTTGAAATAGGATGCTCTGTATAACATCAATTGCCCTCCAAGCTCTGGTATTCGTTGTGATATTACTTTGAGATTGATGAAGAGCTCTACAATTCAAGGTACAAAAATTGATGTTTAACGGTCAACAACACATTGTTATAAATCCTAATTTACAACATATAATCAACCCTCAATATAACCCCAACTTCTCAATGCATACTCTTCCAAATCGATCCTACTTTGTTCACGTACATTTACCAAGTATTCCTCACAAATATGTCCCACTTTGTCCTTGTACACTTACAACTCCTCACAAACCATGATCCTTCACAAGACAAAACTAATTGGAACACTCATACACTCTAAAAATAGTCCAACTCCATTCCAATACATCTTAACAATCCCCCTTGGAAACCATGGCACTTCGAGTGAAATTAATTTTTATCAAGCACCAATCTACATATCCATTCAACACGCAGCCTTGAGCCTTGAGATTGATTGCATGGCCTACAAACACTACATGCATAATCAAAGTGCACCTCACGAAAGGAAACATAGATGCAATATAGTTTTATCTCCCCCCCAATCTACATTCTAGGTCAACTTCTCCATCAAGCAACCTTGATTTACCCTAAACACAAAATTCCTAATAAACATTGATCAGCAAAATCCTAATCAATCAGTTCTTTTGTGAGAGAAGGTACACAACCCTAATTTCGTCCAAACGACAAGATCCATGCCAAGGAGAACTCTGGGTCAAATTTTAACCCAAATCAACACAACACCATACACAATGCCATAAGCTTGCCTTATTGATCAAAGTCGATATATCAAAAACAAAATAATGATAAATGGTGTGTTACATGCAAGATACCAACTTAAGATGCATGAAAAGAAGCAATTTGCACAAGACAAGGTTGTGACACTAGAGTAGAGAAACAAGAGTGCATGGAGAGAGAGAGAGAGAGAGAGAGAGAGAGAGAGAGAGTGTGTGTGTGTGTGTGTGTGTGTGTGTGGGGTTCGTTTTCATACGTGGTAAGAGTATGAAGGCAATACCTTAAAGAATTACGTTTGTCACGCCAGATCACTTATCAAAACAGGTTTCCAACTCAATTCCCAAGGTCATTACTATGAAAATACATAACAAGTCTCAATTCGGGTATTTTCAAATGTGTTTGCGTGCTATGGCATTTGTAGTGTGTATTAATCACCATTTCAAGACACAGTAATGTCCATACAGCACTATGTCTTAAAACCAAACTAGTGGTTAAGAGAACCATTCTATTATCTCATAGCGTACATCATAATACCATTGACGACACAACACCATAAAAAGTGAACCCCAACTACAGAAAATATTTAAGACTCTTGTAGAAACCTTGACAGTGGCATCGGAGGTTGGGATCATGTAATTTAACCTTAAACGAGGACAATCACCTTTCAAATTTCAACACAACTGTGCCTGCGCCGGGCCGGAGGCGGGGGTCCGGTTGAGAGAGACAGAGACAGAGACAGAAACAAGGAGAGAGAGAGAGAGAAAGATTTACTATTGAAGGCTAGAAACCCCATCAAATTACTCCTCGGATCATTATACAAACATCAGGGCTTCTGATTATATTGCCCTTCCATGCTAGCAATCTATACACAATTCTTCGTTCTGTTACAGTGGCTGCAAGAGTGTACGAAGGCCTTTGAGATTCCATAGCCTGCTATATGTGCTAGCCAGTCACCCGAGCACAACCTGAAACTTTTCGTGCCAGGAAAGCAACGGACGACGATCAGCTAAGAGAGTTAGAAATTCGATAAAGCTAGCTAAACACAAGAATGTTGGGCTTTCAGCAGTGCTGGTGTTGGAAAGATGTCTTCCATAAGACTTTCAAGGGTGACAAAAATGTGATCCAAGTAGACCACCAAGTTGTATCTGTGTGCATCCATTTTCACACAATTGATGCGACGGCACTTAACCTTCAGAGCGAAAACAATGATATGCTGTGTAAACCTTGATATTAAGAAGATACCCAAGAATCAGAAAGTACGTCACACCTGACCATACCTATTTAGCCCTCTTAGTATTTGGTTTGCTTTTTAGGTTAGTAGCTTTAGCTTCCAGTTGTTTCGAATCATCAGCATGCTTATCCACTGGATCTAATAACGGTTCAAGTTCATCCCATTCAAGGTCCTCCTGATCACCATCCTCATACTTTACCTACACAGCAGTCGAAGAAACAAGTTATAGGCTGGCATATATAATAAATCAGACCCTGAAGATTACTATATAAACCACGACTAACACCTAATCACCTTGTAGTACTTTGTGACCTTGTTATATTTTTCTATGACTCCACTGTACAGTGTGCCACTAAAATCTTTTTTGAATGTTGTGCCTACGAGAGCAGTCTTTTCTGTCACAGGAGCTGCCACCTTGGAGCATCTGGGTGTTCCCTCGATGACCTCGTCTCTGTTTGCCTTCCGTTTCAACCCAATTTGCTTTGCAGCACTTCCAGTCTCTTGTCCTCTGCTAATAGGTGACTTCCCCTTACCAGACATTTTCATGGATTTCCTGGGTATCTTAGGCTTGCCTTTTGAAGCTTTGAGTCTCCTGGCCTCTCCATTCTTTCTGGATGTTGTTACCCTGCCTTTGTTTTGTCTACCGCCCTTACTTTTCTTTTGTGGTGTTATATTTTGTTCTTTCCTTTGTTTTTTAAAGCCCCTGTATGACAATTGCAAAGCTCAGTTTTAGCTCATATACTGCAAGAAAAAACCTAATGGAGGACCCGATTAACTTCTAGTGCCCTGTGAATACCAATTAGCTAACAGTTTATTATCGATTTGAATAACAACTGACGAGGAATGCATGAGAAGTCCCACTTGTTCTTTTCTTCGCCAACCCCTACTTCTGAGCTCATTCTCTTCTTTGATGCCAATGTCACAGTGCTTGGAGCATGCAAGATGGCTTTCACCTCTGCCATCTCCAAATCTTCTTCATCTCCATCCTCATAGATAATCTAGACACAGCCAAATAAGGAATATCAGTGTGTACTTGGAAGAAGTTCCTAACGAGATCAAGACCGTGGATGTGCTCTTTTATCACATATTTGCATGTCTAGCTCGGTAACAGTCTGATCTGCTTTTAGAAGATAAGATAATATTCATGCTCATGATTGGCATGCTAAACATTGTCTGCAAACTCAAAACTAACATTTTAAAAAACAAAGAGCAAGCAGGAAAAGGCAAGGTGGCAATCCATGGAAATAAATTAAGCAGCTATAGCTGCAAAAGGCAGTTGAAATGCACAGACATAAAGTAAATCGCCAGTATTGCAGATTTGTTTTGTCCATGACTCTATTGCAAGCTGCAAAGCGTGCCACTATCCACCAGCTAGCATTGAATCATGTCCCTGCTGAGCATATCATCAGCAATGCCCCTAACCCAAACAATCTATCACATATCCAGTAATGCAGTAAGGATCTTTGTTGCACAGCCTGTGTTGAAGAAATTACTGTATCAAAGTAAGAGCAGGTATAAAATGAGAAAAGATGGATTGAAACTGCATATACCAATACTTCTAACCATGAAACAGACACAAGCAGAGGCATACAAGCTTACTTTGATAAACAACTCACTAGTTTGGTCACAACAGGGGACATAAAAAACCGTCCTTTTACATATTAATATGTTGGGAATAAAGGCCCTCGTGCCTTTAAATGTGCTCAGGTGTGAACACACCCTTAGCACGTGTACTTACACATATATATCTATCTAAAAACGTAAAGTGGTACACTTGTCATTGTACCCAAAAATCGTGTGCGCACTCTACTCTGCTCTCTCTCACTCTCTCTATCTCTCCGAGCGTAAAGAACACCTACTGTCTCAATCCTCGTGCCTCCTGGTCACTACAAACTGGTATCAGAGCTGCGGTTGAGGCGTTCATACCTCTCCGAGTTCGAGCAGGACAGGCAAGCAGGCCATGAGGTCGTTTTCAGACCTGACAAGCAGGCATTTTGTCACAGGCGACAGGTCGTGAGCTGCAGAAGGCTCCAGCGAGGAGAGTGCGCGATGGGGCCAGCGGGGCACCAAGTGAGCAACGGAGACAGGGTGTCAAGCTCAACAGCTGACAAGCTGCACACGCAACAGGCCTCCACACATGACGGGACAGCAAGTACCAAGCAGCGATCTGCACGGCAGGTCCGTTGACCCGTCGTTCAACTTTTCTTTTCCTTCAAATTTCCTTTTTCTTGAAGTTCCCCTACCGAGGGTTCACGCATAGAGGCACATCTTCAAATTTTCATGCAATCCAAGTCCAGAAATTTGGGGCTTTTCTCGAATTTGGGGATCTTAACACAAAACTAGACAATCTAACTCAGAAGTTGCGAAGTCGGTGCACATTTGCCCAGGAATTTTGGGGCTTTTCACATTTTAGTGAAATTCTTTTAATTTCACTGAAATTAGTGCACGCAGGACTTGGAAAATTTGGGGATTTGTCCAGATTTGGTGCGAGCAAGATGCAACAATGATATCTATCTCAGCAATTGCAAGAATTTGTGACATTTTGCCTCCGACATTTGGGGCTTTTCATGTACATGCACAAATTGGACTGAAATTTACCCAATTTCTCAACATTGATACACATTGGACCCGGTGCAATTTGGGGCTTTTGCAGTTTGGGCAAAATTTGTGCATCATTTGGTCATTTTATGTACATGCAGGTTCAATTCCATGTAATTTGGACATCCAACACTTGGAAAATTTGGGGGTTTTGCTCAAATTGCTCTATTTTAGCAAAATTGGCATGTTCTATGCAAGCAGAGAAAAAGCAGATGTGTGGTTGATGCTTTGAGCACAAAATTTTGGGGCTTTTGACCGTGCATGTCAAATTCTATGCCTGTGGTTATATGTACAACAGAAATTACAGGTTTGCTGAAATTGCTCTATTTTAGCAAAATTGGCATGTTCTATGCATGACGGAGAAAATGCAGATGTGTGGTTGATGCTTTGAGCACAAAATTTTGGGGCTTTTGACCGTGCGTGTCAAATTTTATGCCCATGGGTACATGTACAACAGAAATTGCAGGTTTGCTGAAATTGCTCTATTTTAGCAAAATTGGCTTATTCTATGCATGATTAAGAAAATGAAGATGTGTGGTTGATGCTTTAAGCACAAAATTTTGGGGCTTTTGACCATGCTTGTCAAATTTTATGCCCTTGGGTACATGTATAACAAAAATTGCAGCTAAAATTTGGGATTTCTCATGTAATGTGATGTATATGCCCTTGGAACACCTGTAATCAGTTGTGGAATGTTGTAGCATATGGTTTGGTGCTTCTGAAAATTTATTTACAGATCTGAAATCTCTGCTTCTACGTGGTCATTTATTGCTGATTAGTACTTGTTTGTACCTTGGTCACTTGGGTGACAGTTTGGGCCTGCATTTGCTGATTTTTTTGTCACATTTGAGCTGAAAATCATGGCTAGCAGCAATGACAACAGTAATCTCATGCACATAAACAAGCTTGAAGGAGCACATAACTTTGCAGAGGTAAGAAGAAGAGAAGAGAGGGCAGTGGAAGACTTCAGTTTGTAAATGCCGTTCTCCTCATATCCAGATGATAGAACCTTCCTCGATTCACGATCAAGGACTCGCACAGTAGAACTGTCAAATTCCACCAAAAGACCAAGGGAGCAAATCTTATGAACTGAAAGGAGATGGTACCCCAATCCTGGTACATGCAAAACCTCTGAGGTATGGGTGCCACCTCGTCCATCCGGAATAAGCTGCATCTTACCCCGACCTGCAATAGAAACTGAAGAGTTGTCTCCAATGAGAACCTGCCCACGCGAAGGTCGCAGCTGGGCAACACCATCTGATGAAGGAGTCATGTGCCGTGAGGCACCACTATCAATAATCCACTCTCGAGATTGGGGAGCCGCCATCGCAGCATCAGAAGCATTCGGTGAAGCGTCCTCTATGACAACTAAATGTAGAAATGCAGCTGATGAGGGTGCAGCCACCGCTCCAGAATCCTTGGTTTCCTTCTTCTTGGTGTCCTTCGAGTCTTTGTCAAGGCAATCCTTCTTCCAATGGCGAGTCTTTCCACAAATATGGCATGTGGAGTCTTTGTCCTTGTCCTTCTCCTTGTCCTTCTTGGACTTGTTATCCCTCTTCTTCTTCTTTTGGTCCTTCCCCTTCTTCTGAGAGGCTTGACCTGTCAACGCCTCCGTCTTGGAAGCATTCTGTCCCTTTAACTGTTCCTCTTGGTCCAAGACCATAGGAACCAACTCTTCCCACCGAAGAGTAGACTCTCGCCCCGAAGCAATAAGGGCAGAGTTAAATGTACCGAATCGTGGCGGCAACTGGGACAAGAGTGTGATCGCCATGTCTTCGGAGGAAATTGGCTTCCCCGCATTCTGAACCTGCATCTGTAGCTGCCTTAGCTTGTTAATGTGTTCCCTTAGCGAAGAAGACTTATTGACGGACAAGGTCCGCATCTGTACCTCCAAAGAAACCCTCTTCATTAGGGTCATCCGATTGTACATTTGATCAAGCTCCAACCATATCTCACAAGCCACTGTCAAGTGCTCGATGTGAGCGATCACGGCTGTAGTGCATGATAGAAAGAGAAAGGATCGAATCCTGGCATTCAGTTTGTCCCAATGAGACTGGGCCCTGGCCAACTCCGCACGAGCATCGGAAGAGAGTTTGGACTCATCTCTTACCGAAGGCCGGTCAATATCCTCCTGTACCAACTCCGCCAAATCATAGGACTCAAGAATGGCCAACATCATAACGCGCCAAATGCGGTAGTTGTCGCCGTCGAGCTTCTGATCTGTAGGAAGAGCCGGTAAGACAGGCACCTTCCGGTCCATAATCGCCTGGAACTCCAAGTCCATCTCTGTAGACATCTTCACCTGCAATGCCTTCTCAAACGCAAAAGCAGTCCCCTCTGACTGAGTAAACTCAGCCTGCTAAGGCTCTTCCGCGTCCCGAAGCTTCTTCACCCGCCGAAGGCGATGAAAAAGCAAAACCTGCACTTTTAGGTTGAAAACTCAAACTTCCTCCGCGTTAAACAGCAGCAAAATCCACCACCTGTACTCCTTTCCTGTGCGCCCACACTCGTTTCAGCCTTGTTCCAAGGCGCAGCCCTCCTGTCTGCCCTTAAACGCAAAAAACGCAAATTTGTGTCGCGATGAAAACTCCTTTTCAGGTTGATTCTGCGCTCAGTCAGCCCTCAAACACTGCTCTGATACCATGTCAGAGTGCAGCGGTGCGGAAGCGTAGGACTGAGAGAGAGAGAACGCAAAGAGAAAAGGAAGGGAAAGAGACAGTGTACAATGAAGATCTGCTGTATAAAGAATGCTGAATACAAAGATATACACGGGCGCAGTGCGCTGGACTGCGTGTCTCCACCTCGACGATGCGACCTGCTGTCCACCTCGAAGTCTGCTGCAGTCTGCACTGTCTGCTGTCTGAAATCTGTGAACAGAGACAGAAATCTGCACGGCACCGGTCTGTAATCTGCGACAGAGAAGAATGTGTAGACTGCTGGAAACGTCGGCAATAAACAGGTGAAAAACCACCTAGAACGGGGCGCCAAAATAGGGCACAGCCTGGAATAAATCCGCTGCAGGCAGTCGGACTGCCACGTGGCAGTCCGACTGCTGCTGGTCCAACTGCAGCAGTCCGACTGGACTGCACCAGGCTGAAACCTGCCTGGCTGTGATCTCTCTAACATGTCAGAGTGCAGCGGTGCGGAAGCGTAGGACTGAGAGAGAGAGAACGCAGAGAGAAAAGGGAGAGAAAGAGACAATGTACAATGAAGATCTGCTGTATAAAGAATGCTGAATACAAAGATATACATGGGCGCAGTGCGCTGGACTGCGTGTCTCCACCTCGACGATGCGACCTGCTGTCCACCTCGAAAGTCTGCTGCAGTCTGCACTGTCTGCTGTCTGAAATCTGTGAACAGAGACAGAAATCTGCACGGCACCGGTCTGTAATCTGCGACAGAGAAGAATGTGTAGACTGCTGGAAACGTTGGCAATAAATAGGCGAAAAACCACCTAGAACGGGGCGCCAAAATAGGGCGCAGCTTGGAATAAATCCGCTGCAGGCAGTCGGACTGCCACATGGCAGTCCGACTGCTGCTGGTCCGACTGGACTGCACCAGGCTGAAACCTGCCTGGCTGTGATCTCTCTAACACCCCCTCTCAGAGCCTGGGCAGGGCAGAAGCCTGAGGGATCTGGAATGTTGCCAAAGTAGAGCCTGAGGAAGCGCCTTCGTAAACAAATCCGCAAGATTATCCTCCGTCTTGCAATACTCCACAGTGATGGTCTCATCCAGAAGCTTTTCTCGGATGAAGTGGTACTGGATCTCAATGTGCTTCGTCCGGGCATGAAAAACAGGATTTCTTGCCAAGGCAATGCAACTCTCATTGTCACATCGCAGCAATGTAGGACGAGTCTGGGAGCACCCAAGCTCCTCCAACAATCTCCGAAGCCACACAACCTCGCATGTGGTGGAAGATGCGGCCCGATACTCCGCCTCAGTAGACGAAAGGGCTACCGTGGGCTGCTTCTTGCTACTCCATGAAATAACACTTGCACCCAAAGTAAAGCAATAACCTGTTGTAGACCGCCTGTGGTCCACGTCACCGGCCCAATCCGAGTCGCTCCAACCTGCAAGTACAAGATCTGACCCATCTGTCCCTGCGGGGTAATGAATCCCCAAATCAGACGTCCCCCTCAGATACCGAAGTATCCTCTGAGCAGCTTGCCAATGCACCGTCTTAGGTTCACTCATGAACCCTGCCAAGAGCCCAACAGCAAAACATAGATCAACCCTCGTGTTGAGAAGCCAAATCAAAGACCCTATCAACTGTCGATAGCGGGAAGCATCCGCCAAAGGAGAAGCTGAGTGGGAAGTGGCCTTCCAGTTCGGATCCATAGGAGTAGAGAGGGCCCGACAATCTTCCATCTCAAAAGTCACCAAGAGCTCCTGTACATATCTCTGTTGGGAGAGAAAAATCCCCCTCTGAGACTGATAAATCTCATGTCCTAAAAAGAAATGGAGTAGCCCCAAATCCGTCATCTCGAACATCCGATGTAAAGCTGACTTTGTCTCCTGGACCT
Source organism: Lygodium microphyllum (assembly GCF_053477565.2). Lineage (NCBI taxonomy): Eukaryota > Viridiplantae > Streptophyta > Polypodiopsida > Schizaeales > Lygodiaceae > Lygodium > Lygodium microphyllum. The sequence goes on from NC_141148.1 coordinate 103,797,414, forward strand.
GCTGTGCATCATCACCTGTGACAATCAAATCATCAACATATAATACAAACAGCACACAACCATCCTCGGAAGTGTGAACATACAGCTGCGGATCGGCCTTGGACCGCCGATATCCCAACTGAGTCTGGAGGAATGAATCAATCTTCTCGTTCCAAGCTCGCGGGGCCTGCTTCAGACCATACAGGGCCTTCTTCAACCTGTAGACTTTCCCATCTGAAGAACCAAAGCCAGGAGGCTGCTCAACGTAGATCTCCTCCTTCAAATCACCATTCAAGAAGGCCGACTTCACATCCAGCTGATAAACAGGCCATCTCCTATGGCCAGCCAAAGCAAGAACAGCTCTAATGGTTGCCATACGAGCTGTAGGGGCAAAGGTGTCATGACAGTCAATCCCTGGGCACTGGGCAAAACCCTTAGCAACAAGGCGAGCCTTGTGCTTATCCAAAGTACCATCACTGAGATATTTGGTCTTGAAGACCCACTTGACTCCAATCACCTTCTTCTTCGGGGGGCGTGGCACAAGTGACCAAGTGCCATTCCTCTCAATAGCCTCCAACTCAGCTTCCATAGCTTTCTTCCATGGGGCGGACTGTAAAGCCTCCTTCACGGAGGTGGGCTCTCGATCCTGCATAACTCGGGACATCAAACAATAATTGGAGCAAACAAGCTCCGAAGAATGCGCCTGGTGCCTCCGTGACCGCCGCGGACCATCCTGCGGTCCCCACTCCTCAGGAACCCCCTCGATCCCTGAATCACGGAGTGTGTCACGGGCCCAGCGAGGAGGAGGCCGAACCTCCCCTCGTCGTTCTCCATCAGTAGAAGACTCTGGAATGTCCACCGGTGGTAATTCCTCAGAAGGATCCGGTGGAACAGTAGACTCTGTGTCAGAAACAGAATCATAATCAAACGGCACAGGCTCCAGTGGAACTGTAGGAGCCAAACTCTCCCCTGGATCTCCAAGAACGGGATGCTCCTCACCCGTTGAAGAAGCCGGAACCTCCACAAACCGCACATCACGGCTAGTATATACATCCCGCTTAACGGGATCATACAGTCGGTAGCCTTGGTACTGGGAGCTGTAGCCAACAAATACCTGTTTTCGGGAAGTCGCTTCAAATTTGTCACGGTGAGCCTTGGGAATGTGAACATAGGCATCACACCCAAAGACCCGAAAGTAAGAAACATCTGGCTTCGTCCCAAAATAAGCCTCAAATGGAGTCATCCCTTCCACGGCCGAAGTAGGGGATCGATTAAGGATATGGACTGCAGTAGCCACAGCCTCCGCCCACATAACCTAAGGGGTCTGTCGGTGCTCCATCATGGTGCGCGCCATCTCGATCACACTGCGGTTCTTCCGTTCTAGAATACCATTTTCTTGAGGAGTATTGGTATTGGCAAACTCCTGGTGAATTCCTCTATCTGCACAAAACCGAGCAAATTCATTAGACACAAATTCACCTCCCTTGTCGGATCGCAAGGTCTTCAACTTCCGGCCTGATCGGTTCTCCTCAAAGAGAAGCCAATCCTTGAAGTGCGAGAAAGCTTCTGACTTTAGTGCCAAAAAGTAGGCCCATGTCATCCTGCTGTAGTCATCCACGATCAGCATGAAGTACGAGCTCCCACGCAGGGACTCATTCCTCATAGGGCCACATAGATCCGTAGATACTAGCTCCATCGGTGAAGTAGACCGCCGCAAAGCTGTGTGGGGAATGGCATCCCGATGCTGCTTCCCCCATATGCAGGAGACACATGGCTGCTGGCTCACCACTATATCCGGCAACCCTCGAACAAGCTGTCCACGTGACGCCTTCCGAAGATAGTCATAGTTCAGGTGACCAAACCGAGCATGCCATAACTCAGACTGTGACTGTGAGGTAAGAAGAAGAGAAGAGAGGGCAGTGGAAGACTTCAGTTTGTAAATGCCGTTCTCCTCATATCCAGATGATAGAACCTTCCTCGATTCACGATCAAGGACTCGCACAGTAGAACTGTCAAATTCCACCAAAAGACCAAGGGAGCAAATCTTATGAACTGAAAGGAGATGGTACCCCAATCCTGGTACATGCAAAACCTCTGAGGTATGGGTGCCACCTCGTCCATCCGGAATAAGCTGCATCTTACCCCGATCTGCAATAGAAACTGAAGAGCTGTCTCCAATGAGAACCTGCCCACGCGAAGGTCGCAGCTGGGCAACACCATCTGATGAAGGAGTCATGTGCCGTGAGGCACCACTATCAATAATCCACTCTCGAGATTGGGGAGCCGCCATCGCAGCATCAGAAGCATTCGGTGAAGCGTCCTCTATGACCACTAAATGTAGAAATGCAGCTGATGAGGGTGCAGCCACCGCTCCAGAATCCTTGGTTTCCTTCTTCTTGGTGTCCTTCGAGTCTTTGTCAAGGCAATCCTTCTTCCAATGGCCAGTCTTTCCACAAATATGGCATGTGGAGTCTTTGTCCTTGTCCTTCTTGGACTTGTTATCCCCCTTCTTCTTCTTTTGGTCCTTCCCCTTCTTCTGAGAGGCTTGACCTGTCAACGCCTCCGTCTTGGAAGCATTCTGTCCCTTTAACTGTTCCTCTTGGTCCAAGACCATAGGAACCAACTCTTCCCACCGAAGAGTAGACTCTCGCCCCGAAGCAATAAGGGCAGAGTAAAATGTACCGAATCGTGGCGGCAACTGGGACAAGAGTGTGATCGCCATGTCTTCGGAGGAAATTGGCTTCCCCGCATTCTGAACCTGCATCTGTAGCTGCCTTAGCTTGTTAATGTGTTCCCTTAGCGAAGAAGACTTATTGACGGACAAGGTCCGCATCTGTACCTCCAAAGAAACCCTCTTCATCAGGGTCATCCGATTGTACATTTGATCAAGCTCCAGCCATATCTCACGAGCCACCGTCAAGTGGCTCGATGTGAGCGATCACGGCTGTAGTGCATGATAGAAAGAGAAAGGATCGAATCCTGGCATTCAGTTTGTCCCAATGAGACTGGGCCCTGGCCAACTCCGCACGAGCATCGGAAGAGAGTTTGGACTCATCTCTTACCCAAGGCCGGTCAATATCTTCCTGTACCAACTCCGCCAAATCATAGGACTCAAGAATGGCCAACATCATAATGCGCCAAATGCGGTAGTTGTCGCCGTCGAGCTTCTGATCTGTAGGAAGAGCCGGTAAGACAGGCACCTTCCGGTCCATAATCGCCTGGAACTCCAAGTCCATCTCTGTAGACATCTTCACCTGCAATGCCTTCTCAAACGCAAAAGCAGTCCCCTCTGACTGAGTAAACTCAGCCTGCTAAGGCTCTTCCGCGTCCCGAAGCTTCTTCACCCGCCGGAGGCGATGAAAAAGCAAAACCTGCACTTTTAGGTTGAAAACTCAAACTTCCTCCGCGTTAAACAGCAGCAAAATCCACCACCTGTACTCCTTTCCTGTGCGCCCACACTCGTTTCAGCCTTGTTCCAAGGCGCAGCCCTCCTGTCTGCCCTTAAACGCAAAAAACGCAAATTTGTGTCGCGATGAAAACTCCTTTTCAGGTTGATTCTGCGCTCAGTCAGCCCTCAAACACTGCTCTGATACCATGTCAGAGTGCAGCGGTGCGGAAGCGTAGGACTGAGAGAGAGAGAGAACGCAAAGAGAAAAGGAAGAGAAAGAGACAGTGTACAATGAAGATCTGTTGTATAAAGAATGCTGAATACAAAGATATACACGGGCGCAGTGCGCTGGACTGCGTGTCTCCACCTCGACGATGCGACCTGCTGTCCACCTCGAAGTCTGCTACAGTCTGCACTGTCTGCTGTCTGAAATCTGTGAACAGAGACAGAAATCTGCACGGCACCGGTCTGTAATCTGCGACAGAGAAGAATGTGTAGACTGCTGGAAACGTCGGCAATAAATAGGCGAAAAACCACCTAGAACGGGGCGCCAAAATAGGGCGCAGCCTGGAATAAATCCGCTGCAAGCAGTCGGACTGCCACGTGGCAGTCCGACTGCTGCTGGTCCGACTGCAGCAGTCCGACTGGACTGCACCAGGCTGAAACCTGCCTGGCTGTGATCTCTCTAACAGCCCGTATGATGCTGTCTCATGTTGTATTACCCCATGGTTTTTGGGCAGAGGCTGTTATGACAATCATACACCTAATTACACCAAATAGGTCTTTGGAAAGGGGAGTTCTCCAAGAAGCGTGGTCGAGCAAGCCACCTTCATATGCTCATCTGAAAGTATTTGGCTGCGAGGCTTTTGTACACATTCGTAAAGAAAAACGCAACAAACTTGAGCCAAAGTCTTGTAAATGCATTTTCCTAGGATATGGTGACGAGGATGAAATGGGATATAGACTATGGGATCCCAAGAAAAGGAAAGTAGTACGCAACAATGATGTTATCTTCCGGGAAGATCGCATGTATAAACAGCCTGAAAAGACTGAGGTCTGTAGGGTTGTATTCCGGAAAGAAATACCTTTTGGACAGCACAATGTGCCCGCTGTACAGCAGCAAATACGTGCTGTAAATGAACCTGTAAATGCAGAAAATAATGCTGGAAATGATCAGCCAACTATTGCCCATAATAATGAGCCACTAGATGTGCAGGAGCAGCCAAGACAGCAAGCTGTTAATGCTGATTTGCAGGCTGAAATGCCAGGACAACAAGCTGAAAATGCTCAACAGCCAACAAACAATGATCATTGGGTTAGAAGATCATCTAGGGCTACTAGACAACCTGATAGATTTGTTTCTGGTGCAAACAATGTGGCTGATTATGTCATGTTGACTAAGTATCAAAAAACGAGTTATTATAGCACTAAGAGATGAGATCCCCTCTTCTCCTCTAAGATCTCAAGCCTAGCGCACTTTTTAGGCAGCTTTGTTGCGAAAAAAGCGGCATTCTCACAGTTTCATCTCGAGAAATCCCTCTGTCTCTGAGAGGAACAATGTGGGATTGCATGAAAACTATCTCGACAATTATCTAAGCAAATGCTCTACAAAATTAGGTTCAAATACTTGCTGTAACTTTTAGGGTTTAGCAACCTGAAGTGTTTGTTTCCATTTTTAAACACTCCACAATTGGTTGAAGGCCAGCATTGAAGGTAACAAGGTCATTGCTGTAATATTTCCGCTCAAAAATATTGTTGAACTTGACTCCCCGCACGCCGTGTAAAACCTATGCAAGGTCATCTCCCACATCGTAATTATCGGTAGATTAATCCGTACCCCGCACGCGCAAAAATGAGGCCTCCGCATTGTGAAATCAAGGCCAGGGTTGAAGACCGTAAAATCCCGCGGGAAAACACCCTTTTTTAAGGGAAAAAAAATGGATAATGGTAAGGTTAAGTCAAAAATTTTTAATGATTATCCCTTTCCCCCAACCGATGCATGGCTGGAGGAGAGAGAGTAGAAGAAGAGCAAGTGGGGAGTATGGGGAGCTTGTAGAGGTGGAGATGCATGGGAGAAGAGGGAAGCATGGGGGGCTCCACGTGTGTGGAGTCTCTCTCTCTCTCTCTCTCTCTCTCTCTCTCTCTCTCCCCCCCCCCTTGCTCTATAAAAACACTCCCCTGTGAACAAAGAGGAGGATAGAGGAGAAGGCTGCCGCGCTGTGTACGTTCGTGGAGAGGAGGGACTGCTGCCGCCACCAGAAACGCCACCGCCTGCCAACGCCGCCGAATCTGCCGTCAAGCTACCGTTGCAGCCGCCGCCACGACCAGCCCCGCCATCATCAATCATTACTTTCCCCTTCGTCCTCGACTTCCATAAATCATTGGCCTCCACGTTTTTTTTCCTAGTTAAATCAGAAGCTTCTAAGGGGGCTTCCATAAGCCCCATTCCCACAAGTCTTCCCATAAGCCCCAATCCCACAAGCCCCCGGGTTTTTTAAAGATCCGCATTTCGGTGAAGGAATCTCCTGCGTACGAGGGAGAAGGCAAAACTTGAGGCTATTCGGAGAACACACAGAAGCGAGGGTAATCCGCGGAGTTCAAGCCATCAACGATGGCTCCCAAGAAGTCACAAGGTGCACCTGCGGAAGGTTCTTCCCCGAACTTACACGTGGATATCACCGCGGATCCACAAACCCAGGTTCCACGAATTTATTCCCACATGAAGAAATGTTTTAAGTACGCTTAATTCCATAGGGAAAATGCATTCTACGTTTATCGTTAATTCATGGGTAGTGATAAAAGTACATTTGATAAATTATCTCTTTGAACGATAGATAAGGATTTGTGCATATCATGCATCTCCAAAGTTATGAATGAAAAGCACTTACTCACCCTATATACTTAGTCGTAAATTGCCTTGTCATGCATTTTCAAAGTGGAAGCCTAAAACACATATTGCCTAGGGTTAAAGAGAAAATTGTTAAGTGCATTGGCCGTAAAGGAAAAGAGTATCTTGCATTTAGTCAATAACTTCCTTCGTTATGACTCGCATGAGGAAACTGTTAACTTCCGTTGCACAGCATGAAAATGAAACAATGGACATTACACGTTGCTTGCAAAGATGTTGTCAGACGGACTAAAGGTTAAACGTCACATGAACTTCATTAACAATGTTATATTTAGAAAAGGTCGCACGTTACGTAAATTTCATTTCATCGAGTTGCATTTAGAAAAGATTGTATGGCTTATCAAAGTATGAAACTCAAATGCTAGGACAAAAGGTTGTAGGCATTACTCCTCAATGTAAATCCTAGTAGATCCTATATAAGTTATTCTTCAAATTATCATGCATTTTGACTTTAGCAAGAAAAAATAGAGTTATTGTGGATCTTGTGGTACGTAGAAGCAATGAATCGCGTGTTTGCATGTATTGTGACATTTTGCAACTATTTTTCTCCTTTAGATCAAGTCTATCATCTCTAGGAAAGGGTCGTTCTTATCGCAAGACAAGTAGAACAATTTACCCAAATCACTTGTGATATTATTAACTGTTAGGGTTTCGTATAGGCATAACTAGTCGACACGATAAACACCTTAAGTACTAGCTAAGGCTTGGCACGTTGGAAGTGCTACCTAATATCGCACTTGGAACGCCAAGTCGAAGTCCTCAAACCCTAAGGTCCTACCCACATTCACGGAATGTTTGGATCAATTGGACGCTCATGCAAACAACGATCTAGGGTTTCTACCCTAAGGATCGTTCGACCTATGCTAAAACTAGGATTGAGTTTGGAAACCCTAAGACCGAACATTGTCGGCCTAGTACAATTAGGATTGGGTTGGGTAAGAAGACGCCCTAATCCCTGCATATTGTCTAAACAAAAGTCCTTAACCAGGAAACGCCGTTCAATGGGTGAAATAATCCCATGAGATAGATGCGACACTTGTGCAACAAGTTGCAACGTCGCACGTCCTTGTAGTTTAATCACAAGATAGATTTGCCATTCCTTGGATTAAGGTTGGCAGATTCTAGCGCAAGTATAACTTACAAGAGGATGGGTAGTCATCTTGTTATATCACCTTCTTGGGGTAATTTCCCAAGATAAGGGAAGTTATGTATTGCTTAGCAAGCAAAGCATCAATCAAGTTAGAGCGACATGATAGCCAGGATTTACTGTTAATTTATGAAACCTAAGGTGTAGGTTAAGTTGGATTAACAGGGTATGGCCCTAACCTAAAGACAAAAGGGTGAACAAACAAACCCTTGGGGATCTTACCAAGTCGCAATTGATCCTAGATCGAATGCTGGATGCATTGGAAGAGAAGGATTTACTCCTTAGCAGTTGACCAAATAAACGACCACTAGTTTGATTGTGCTTGTAACAGTTTAGGAGCACTGTTTGCATTATTTGCTCAAGGAACTAAATGATGGAAAGTTAATTAATGCTTTAGGTTGAAGGCCTGAAGGGAGAGGCAGCATCAGTTACCCTCGACTGTCTGCCTGACCCTAACCAAGGGGGTTGTTAGTCGCGCCGGGAACGTGGACCGAACCCGCTACAAGAGGTCTCTCCGTTGAGCGCTACTTGGAGCAGGAGGACGCTTGGGTGCCAGGGGAAGCTCTGGCCATAAATCCCTTGCCTTTCGGGCCCTGCACAAGAGGCCAACGTGACTCGGGATTGAATCTCGAGGCCCGCATACTAGACTACGGACGGAATCTTGGATTAGCAATCCCTGTGGATTGCTGGATAGCCCTTGGGCAGATTATGGATTGCCTTCGGACGGATTATGGATTAGTCTACGGGCTGGATTTTATGGATGTATTACAAAGATAAGTAAGATAACCTGTTGAAAAGGAACTTGTTTGGCACTATTTTTCTATGTCAAGTGCTAAGATTACGTGAAGGAACCAGTATCTAAGTGGCTAATTAAGAAAGTTGTTTTATGCGTGTCCAACTAAATGTGGTAGGTAATTCGACAACTAAAACAACCCTGAGGAAAGTGCGATGGATGTGGCCATGGGTCCGTCCTACGGATGGGTGGTCCCGGTTGGCCGGAAACTTTTCTCAAATGAAATCGATAGCAGGAAACTTCTCTTGAAGGAAATGAACAGCAAGGAACGTTGACCTAGAATCTAGGTTACTAGAACCCCGATTTATGTTGTTTTAGGGTAACGGAATGAGACTATGCCTTATGGGCAGAGAGATCGAGCTTTGCATCCCTCTCGTTTCTCATTCTCCTTGAACCAAGTGCAGCATGAATCCGCTTCAACCCTGGTATTTTTGCGTAATATAGAGCTCGACGCTAGCTGCATTCTAGGAGTTTGACCATTGGAAAAACCTTGATTCAAGTCGGTCCTAAGTGGGAACGGCCAGAATACTTCCACTACGTGGCAGACTTGGAAAGACCTAGATCGCAAACCCCGTAACATTCCATGGGAGTGCCGGGCGGAGCTTTCTAGACCCTCTTTCCGATGGGCTGCTAAGACGTGTCCTGCAAGGAGACAGATGGACACGTTACAATTGCACACCCATGGATCAATTTCGTTGAAATAAAACCATTCATAACCAATTTCGAGCATACATCATAATCTAAACAAATACCGGAAGGGGCACCAAGCTTTGGGGCCCACAAGTATCACGTAGTACAAGAGCACTCTAGCTCCAATTATGCGTATATTTTTCTTGTTGCATTCACTAATTAAGTATTTGCTAAAATATATTCTATTGCCCTTTGGGCTTCCGAAGGCCGGTTTCATGATTCTATTGCCAAGACATCACCATCTTTCTAAAGGAAATGAGCTTTGAGTCGTCTTAAGAAGTAAACACATGCATTTTGGCTTGTTGTAATTCAATTACAAAAAAGTTTTTAGTTGCTGAAGATAGGGTACAAGGGGCAAATAGTAAAAGATGTCACACAACAGTGGTAATAGGAGTGAGAAGTAGGAATCCCCTCTTGAAAGGCACTCAACACATGGTTAGTCACTGAATGTTGAAAATGCTACAAGGCAGCAAGCAACAAATGTGATTGGTGAGCATACAACTCAATCACATGCAACTCCAGTCTCTGATGTTAAAGGAAGAAATGTTGCTTCACATTCTAAACAACCAATCAAGGCTCATTGGCAATCTTTTCAGCCAAAATATTGCATATACTAGTACTGGTAATGCTAAATGTGCATGGAACTCCAATTCAATAGCATGATCATCCATTAAGAAATAATCTGCAGCATATTCCTCACAGATAGCAAACAATTCCTCAACCATCTATGCATCCAGGTTATTTTTGGGGGTGGATTAGTGTTTCAGGCTATGCCATATGGTTGCCATTGCACCCACCAATGTTGGCATGCAGAATCCATTTGGTTTCCAGCCATCTATGTTAGGTGTTCAGGGGAATTATCATGGGGCATTGCAGCTTGAAATGCACAATGACATGTACGGTAACATTGGTATGCAGCCAAGAATGTAAACTGGAATGTTTGGTCAATTGCAAGATCTTGTTGGGCATATGTTAAACAGAAAGGCAGCAATGGCATCACTTTGTCCACCATTTTTGCAGCCAAGAGTGTATGATAACTTTCTACCTTGAGATAAGGTTAAAGACAACAAAGAAGGTGGGGCAGCAGTCAAATTTGAAACTTTTAATGGTATGCAATATAGATTCAAGGCTTTCACCTTCATTCAAAATTTGATACAGCCTAGTCTGGGGGCAATAATTCTGAGCATTTGAAAGTGTGCAAGGCAACCACTTTCTTAAAAGGAAATGCACTTAAGTGGTGGACAACCTTTTAATTCAAGGCAAGGCACCAACAACTTGGGTGCATTTTAAACAAGTTTTCTCTTCCCAATGGCTCTCAAACACTTTTGAAGTGGATGCAACAATAACTTGGCACAAATTGGACAGAATTCATTGTGCTGATTTGGAAGAGTACACAAACAAATTTTGGGCAACTTTGCTGTCAATTAGTTCTTTTCGTGAGCCTGATGGTTGAGCAAATAGAGACCTACTATAGTGGTCTACCCAATGAGATCTCCCACTATCGCACTAATACAAAAGTGAACAGCATAGCACAATTGACTAAAAATGCAGATACAACTTATAAATTGATGAAAGGCCATGTCATAGAATTTAAGGGCAGCAAAGATGCTTCAAAGAACAATGCTAAAAACAAGGGCAGCAAGATTAAGTTTTTGGACAGCAAGTTTAATGTTAGAGAGTGACATTCCCTGGACAAGCAAGTGCAGTTTTCAGCAGGCAGTCCACGTGGCACGAGCACAGGCAGCAAGGCAGATGACATGTGGCCGGTCCGACAGCAGTGCAGGTGACACGTGGCAAGCAGTCGGACAGCAACAGTCCAACAACAGTTGGCTGCATTTAGCTGCATTTAATGCAGCTGACCTGCTTGGTTTTTTGTGTTTTTTTCAGCCTATTTATAGGCCCTGATTCCAGCAGTCTTGGTCAATTGGTTTTCACAGATTTCAGGCTGCAAACCGTGGAGAGTGCTCTCGCGGCTGACAGAGACTGAGATCTTTAAGGTGGAGACATACGCAAATATTCTCTCTACACCCGTGTATACTTCTGTATCCTTATATAGCATTCTTCACTACAGATTTTCTATGTTTCAATGTCTCTCTCTCTCTCTCTCTCTCTCTCTCTGTGTGTGTGTCTGTGTTCACTCTGTCTTGATCATTCGCTTCTGCATTGCTTCACTCTGATATGTTATCAGAGCATTGAAGGACCGACTCAATTGAAGAGGAGATTTCAGTGCGACACAAGGCTGCATTGAAGAAGGCTATGTTTTGGGCCTTCAAGTGCAGATTTTACTTTTTTATTGCCACCGGCGGGTGAAGTAGTAGGACGAGTGACCAAGAGCCCTAATAGGCTGTATTTTCACAGTCAGAGAGGGGCTGCTCTTTGTGTTTTGTGCAGGCATTGTAAGTGAAGATGTCTTCTAAGGCCGAGACTGAGTTTCAAGTGATCATGGATTGGAAGATGCCTGTCTTACCGCCTCTTCCATCAGATCAAAAGCTCAATGGCGAGAATTACCGCATCTGGTGGGTCGTGATGCTTACCATTCTGGAGTCCTATGATTTGGCGGAGCTTGTTACGGAGGCTATTCATCGTCCTTCACAAGACGAGTCCAGACTCTCTTCCAGTGATAAGATGGAGTTAACAAAGGCTCAGGCACATTGGGATAAACTCAATGCTCGCATTCGCTCGTTTTTATTTCTCTCATGTACTACAGCTATTATCTCTTATATTGAGCATTTGATGGTGGCTCGAAATATATGGCTCGAGCTTAATCAGATCTACAATCAAGCGAGTTTCTTTGTAAGTGCAAATGCAAACCATTAGTGTCAATAAGTCATCCTCTATGCGGGAGCATATCAACAAACTAAGACAACTTTGGATGCAAGTTCAAAACGCAGGGAAGGTGATCACTTCTGAAGACATGGCGATAACTCTTCTTTCACAGCTACTGCCCCGCTTCAATGGTTTTTATTCTACCTTGATTACTTCAAGGCAGTCTGAGACTCTTCAGTGGGAAGAGTTGGTTCCTATAGACCAAGAAGAGCAACTGAAAGGTACCAATGCTTCGTAATCTGAGGCCTTGGTTGATCAATCCTCTTAGAAGAAGGGGAAGAACCAAAAGAAGGAGAAGAAAAAATCTAAGAAGGACAAAGAAAAGGAGTCTACTTGTCACATTTGTGGCAAAACAGGTCACTAGAAGAAGGATTGCCCCAACAAGGAGAAGAAGGAGAAGGAGAATGAGAAAAATAATAAATCTTCCAAGAATTCCGAAGCGGTGGCTACTCCCTCATCAGCTGCTTTCCTCCACTTAGAGGTGGCTGAAGATTTGACCCTAATGGCTTCTGATGCTGTGTTGACAATCCCATACACCCGAGAGTGGATTGTTGACAATGGTGCCTCCCGGCACATGACTCCTTCAGTAGGTGTTGCTCGTTTGTAGCCTTCGCATGGCCAGATTCTCATTGGCGACAATTCGTCTATTCCTATACAAGGCCGGGGCAACATGCATCTTATTCTAGATGGACGTGGTGGTGCCCATATATCAGAGGTACTTTATGTGCGGACTTTGGGGTACCATCTCCTTTCGGTGCACAAGATTTGTGCCCTAAGGGCTTATTTCTTGAAGCTAAAGCCAGAGGCTTTCTCCAACTTTAAGGATTGGTTGCTCTTTGAGAAGAATCAATCAGGCCGAAAGCTGAAGTCCTTACGATCAGATAAGGGCGGAGAATTTGTTTCTAAAGAGTTCGCTCAATTTTTGACAAATCATGGTATTCACCAGGAGTTTGCCAATACAAACACCCCTCACGAGAATTGCATCTTGGAGCGAAAGAATTGCAACGTGATCAAGATGGCCCGTACCATGATGGAGCACCGTCAGACACCTCAGTGTCTATGGGCTAAGGCTGTGGCTACTGCAATTCACATCCTTAATCATTTCCCTACTTCTGTTGTTGTTGGTATGACTCCATATGAGACATACTTTGGGTCCACGCCAGATGTTTCTTATTTCAAGGTTTTTGGGTGTGATGCCTATGTTCACATCCCGAAGACATGGCGTGACAAATTTGGAGCAGCTTCCAAAGGACACGTGTTTATGGGCTATAGCTCCCAATCTCAAGGCTACCAATTGTATGATCTTGTTAAGCAGGATGTCTACATGAGCCGTGATGTTCAGTTCATGGAAGTTCTAGCCTCAAAGAGGGGCAAGGAACACCCTGTTCTTGGAGATCCCGATGATAGTTGGGCGCCCGCACGACTATTCCTCTGAAGCCTATGCCTCTTGAGGACTCTTCTTCGAATGAGGAGCTTAGTTCTTAGCCCCCATATTCATTGCTTGCTCCCCCACCATCGATGGACCTTCCAAACACTTCTGCAGATGGAGAACGACGAGGTCCGGTCTCCTCCTCATTGGACTTGTGACACTCTTTGTGATGCAAGGATTGAGGGGGTCCCTGAGAAGTAGCAGCCGCAGGATGGTCCGTGGCATTCTCGAAGGAACCAAGCACACCATACTAATCTTGTTTACATTAATTATTGTTTGATGACTCATGTCATGCAGGATCAGGAGCCCACTTCCGTGAAGGAGGCTTTACAGCATGATCATTGGCAAAAAGCAATGGTGCAAAAGCTGGAGTCGATTGAGAGGAATGGCACTTGGTATCTCATGCCGAAGCCTCCTTATAAGAAAATCATTGGAGTCAAATGAGTCTTCAAAACCAAGTACCACAGTGATGGCACATTGGACAAGCACAAGGCCCACCTTGTTACTAAAGGTTTTGCACAATGCCCAGGGCATTGACTTCCATGATACTTTTACCCCTACAACTTAGTTGGCCACTATTCGTGTAGTTCTTGCCTTGGCTAGCCATAGGAGATGGCCGGTCTATTAGTTGGATGTGAAGTCTACCTTCTTGAATGGGGAGTTGAAGGAGGAGATCTATATTGACCAACCTCCAGGCTTCGGTTCTTCTAATGGTAAGGTGTACAGGTTGTGGAAGGCTCTCTACGACCTTAAACAAGCTCCCCATACTTTAAATGAGAAGATTGGCTCGTTCCCCCAAGAGAAATTAGGATATCAGCATTCCAAAGCCGACCCTCAGTTATATGTACACACCTCAAGTAGAGGTCATGTATTGTTTGTCCTTTATGTAGATGACTTGATTGTGACAGGTGACCATACTCAGATGGTCGAGTAGACGAAGGCAACACTTCAAGAGAAGTTTGAGATGACGGATATGGGACTTCTACACTTCTTTCTAGGTCATGAGATCTATCAGACTCCGAGGGAGATCTTTATTTCCAAGCAACGGTATGTACAGGAGCTCTTGGCTATGTGTGAGATGGAGAGATGCAAGACTCTTACAACTCCTATGGACCTGAATTGGAATGCTACAGCTCATTCCGATTCTCCTTTGGCAAATGTTACCCATTACAAGCAGTTGGTTGGTTCCTTGATCTAGCTTCTCAATACATGTGTTGACTTATGTTATGCTGTAGGTGTGTTGACCGCGTTCATGAGTAAACCCAAGATGGTGCATTGGCAGGCTGCTCAAAGGATTATGCGGTTCCTGCGGGGGACTCTTGATCTTGGGATATATTACCCTGTTGGTATAGGTGCTACAGACTTGGTACTTAAAGGCTAGTGATTCAAATTGGGCTGGTGATGTGGATCATCAGAGGTCCACGACAAGTTATTGTTTTACCTTGGGTACTAGTGTTGTTTCTTGGAGCAACAAGAAGCAACCTACGATTGCCCTCTCTTCGACTAAGGCAAAGTATCGAGCAGCGTCTTCTACTACATGTGAGACAATGTGGCTTCGCAAGCTTCCGGAGGAGCTTGGATGCCCTCAGACTGGTCCTACTGTTTTACACTACAATAATGAGAGTTGCATTACCTTGGTCAGGAATCCTATGTTTCATGCTCGGACAAAGCATATTGAGATCTAATACCATTTCATTTGGGAGAAATTCTGGATGAGACCATTTCCTTGGTCTATTGCAAGACAGAGGAAAATCTTGTACACTTGTTTACCAAGGCGCTTTCCCAAGCTTTAGTTTGACAGCACTCCAGATCCCTTAGCCTTTTGTCATATCCAAGATCTAAGAGGAGATGTTAGAGAGTGACATTCCCTGGACATGCAGGTGCAGTTTTCAGCAGGCATTCCACGTGGTAGGAGCGCAAGCAGCAAGGCAAATGACACGTGGCAGGTCAAACAGCAGCACAGGTGGCACATGGCAAGCAATCAGGCAGCAGTCAACTGCATTTAATGCAACTGACCTGCTTGATTTTTCATGTTTTTTTCAGCCTATTTATAGGCCCTAATTCCATCAGTCTTGGTCAGTTGGTTTTCACAAATTTCACACTGCAGACCGTGGAGACTGCTCTCAAGACTGATGGAGACTAAGATCTTTGAGGTGGAGACATACGTAGATATTCTCTCTGCACCCGTGTATACTTCAACATCCTTATACAGCATTCTTCACTGCAGATTTTCTGTGTTTCACTGTCTCTTCTCTCTCTCTCTTCTCTCTTTGTTCACTCTTCATCTTGGTCATTCGCTTCTGCATTCCTTCACTCTGACACTTTAAATCTTCAAAAAAGGGTCAACAAGCTGAAAATCAGTCTAAGTCATTCTTTCAAAAATACAAACAAGGTAAAAGGTCATTTGCTAGTGCTAAGAAATTTGTTGAAAAAAAGAATTATATGATGCAAAGAAATGCTATGTTTATGAACAAGCGGGGCATATAGCATGTGGATGCCTAGAACATAAGTCTAAAAACCATGCAAATGACAATAAGAATCAAAAAGGCAAGAACCATAAAACTTCAACAAAATTGGCATCTAATCTTGTTGGTGACCAATCAAACACAAATGCTTCAGGGCTATGCCATGAATGGAGCGAAGTGAGGGATCAACATGCTTTAGTTTTCTTTGGTGCAAGTGCTTGTGCCAACTTCATTTCTCCTGAATTAGCAACCAAGTTAGGCATCAGAGATAATGAGATGGGTCCCATGGGTGAGGCTAGTTTGGCTTGTCCTAGACATGCAAAGCCAGTTACCCCTATTATTGGAAAACTCCATATTCATTTCTAGTCATAGATGAACAGTTAGGATTTTTACATCATGTCGTTGAAGGGCTGCAATGTATTATTGGGTATTCCATGGTGTCACAAAGTACATGCTATGATCAATGTATCACTCTCACTCACAAAGAAAGGCAACATGTTCTTGATGAAAAGTTGAAGGGAGATTCAATTCCTCTTCTATCTACTTCAACAATTTTTTCAATAAGAAAAAACATCTTTCTATGTACTTGGTTTTTGCAAAAGATGTTGGTAAAGATGATGCTATGTCTAATGTTTCAATACGAAATAAGGAGTGGACAGAATTCTTAAATGAATTCCAATATTTTTTTGCTACCTCCTTACCTAGAGAATTACCACTTGAAAGGCCAAAGTTAACCTAGTGCTTGTAGTGCCTCTGAACAGACCACCCTATAGAGTGAGTGCTGCCCAACAATAAGAAACAATGAGTTAGGTTAATGACTTGTGGGAAAATGCATGACTCAATCCAATTCATCGCCCTTTTGCTCACCTATACTCTTTGTGCAAAAAAAGAATGTCCATGGAGAGAGTGTATTAATTACCTCATCTTGAACAAGAAGACAATCAAAAATAGATTCTCTATATCGAGAATTGATGATATCCTTGATTAGCTATAGAGAATTGCAATCTTCAACAAGATAGACCTTAAAAGTGGGTATCATTAGATACCCGTAAGACCAAAAGATGTGCACAAGACAACTTTTAAGAGCACTTTTGGTTTATATAAGTTCTTAGTCATGCCATTTGGGCTTACAAATATACCTATGATATTTAATCACATGATGGATAGAATTTTTTAACATTACAGGTCTTTCATTGCAACATTCTTTGATGAGATCATAATCTACTCAAAGAATGAGTCGAAACATAAGATGCATTTGACTTCTTTGTTCGAGGAACTCAAAAAACACAAGCCGGATATTAATGCAAAAAAGTGTGTATTCTTCATGTTAAATATTTACTTCTTAGGGCATATTGTCTAAAAAGACCATGGGACAACATAGCCATGGATTTTATGTTTGATATTCCTAGGATACCTACAAGGAGTGATGGTATATGGACTATTATTTGTAGGTTCAACAAACAAGCTCCTTTCATTCTAGTGAGGAAAAGAATATCTCTGGATCGCATGATAAGATTGTTAGTGTAGAATATATTTTAATGTCATGGCATACCATAGTCTATTGTGAGTGGTAGAGTTCCTTGCACGATGAATCTCTTTTGGAGAGGTATTTTTGAGAATATGGGTATGACCCTAAATTTCTCATCTTCTTTTCATCCACAAACAAATGGGCAATTTGAAGAGGCAATGTCACTATTTTAGATCTTTTGAAATGTTGTGTGCCAAAAGAAAATCCCACACAATGACGCATTTTGCATACCAAGGATAAGATCTTTTGAGGCCGACAAGTATGTCGAGAGTATGGATGAAGCTTATGCTAAAGTAAAGATATCTCTCCAGAAGACTTGAGAGAAGCAAAAGAACGCACCCACCATACCACCATAGAGCTTTGACATTTGTAGAGGGTGACTAGGTCTTGTTATGCTTTGAAAAGTTCAAGCTAAAGAAAACGAAGGGTAAAGAGCGCCTTTTTTTAAAACTCAACATGAGGCATTATGGGCCTTTCCAAGTGTTGCAAAGGATCAATGAGATGGCTTATAAGTTAAAGCTACCTTGTCATTGGAAGATTCACAATGCCTTTCATGTGAATCTTCTTAGGTCTTTCTATGGTGATGTGCTTGAGGATATCATAGATGAGATGCAGCCAGAGATTGAGAAACTTGATAAAATCTTAGTTCCTGAGCAGATATTAGCACATAAAGAAAGAAAAGTCAAGGGTAACCTTTCCTGCTACTATTTTCTTTAGCCTTTGATATAATGATACCTTGAAAAACTAAAATAGTTAATCTTTTCTTTTTCGAGGATAGATATGCATCACTTGATGCAAAAGAATGGAAGAGATGCTTTAGTAGAATCACCTCATTTGTGCCAACTTTACCTCGGTGCTTTTCAATTGAAGCAAGAGAGGGGTGGTACTTCTACTTCCTTGGTAAAGGTATGTGCATATATCTGGAGGTTGTTTAGAGATCTTTCAGATTCCATACAAGTACTGCTCAATTAGCCTACTAGACACGTGTTTCTACAGTTATGCTTGGTTATTTACTCATGTAATAAGTATTATTTTGATAGCTGTGGATTTGTATAGTTGTGATTGGTTATATATTAGTGCAGTAGCTACAATCTTGAAAAAATGCACATTGCCACAACATGGAGTAATAGCAATGTGCTTGGTTACATGGAAACATGTGTGAATAATTGTACATTGACAATACATGTGTCATAGAGTAACAGCAACCTGCTTGGTTATTTCAAAACATGTATGAACAATTGTACATCAACAAGACATGCAATAATGGCAGTATGCTCGATTGCTAGTACTAAGTTGCTAACTGCATACAATCCGAATAGCTTGCAATGTTTCAAGAGAGGGATATGTCACAAAATGTAAAAATGAACTTAATGATTTGATTAAACTTCACGTAAATTTTTAATTAAAATGAACTTTAATTATGGTAATCCCTAGCTCTTTACATAGTGACCATTGCATCAGTAGTGAAGAATTTAACAACCGACGTGCAATGGACAAGTGTATATACTATGCGGTACAAGCACAATGCAAAAGTAACAAGGTACAATTTGAAACTTTCGTTAAATTGAAAGTTTGTACCTTAGATTTAAGTTACATTAAAAGTTTCGCCTAGTAAGCAACTCATTTAGGACACTTAAGTTATAACGCAAGTCCTAAGCTTAAGTATGGTCCAATGAGCAACTCACTTATAATTAATGACTAAGTCACTAATTAGCCCTTCATCAAAATCGAGATCTCATTAATAAGGACATCTAGTTACTCATTTGGAAAGCTTATCTTGGCTATTTAGGGGTCCTCCACTCTCATTTTGAACAACCCAAGTTTAGAGACAGTCATTCTTCTCTTCTTTGCTATAAAAATTGCAGGTTTCAACTATCAAATATGAGTTGATATCATAGATGGAGTGTGAACTGTAGATAACATTTTCCTCTTGGCATGGGGATTTCATTGGAAATCCTTGTAACTCCATATATAGCAAGATAGATTGTTGTTTTTAAACTAAATATCAGAAATAGATTAATACAGCACTATGAGCTAAGATTCTCTCTTCTCCTCTGAGATCTCAAGCCTGGTGCACTTTCTAGGCAGCTTTGTCATAAAGAAAGCAATGTTCTCATAGTTTCATCATGAGAAATCCCTTTGTTTGTGAGAGGAACAACATAAAATTGCATGAAAACTAAACAAGATAGTTATCTAAGAGAATGCTCCGTAAAATTGGATTCAAATACTTGCCATAACCAAGAACACTCTAGGTCCAATTTTGTGTGTGGATTTTTATTGTTGATTGCTAAAATGTGGTCTATTGCCCTTGGGAATTCCAATGGCTGGTTTCACATTACCTCATAAATTGACATTTTGTTCTTGTGAACATGCATTTTTTCACATTTATTCCTTTTTAGTTAGAGATTATCGACTCTGGATTCACCATATTCATGGCAACTCACTAGCAATCTCCCTAGGCAATCACTCCTATCCACTTCTACACATATTCCCTATATTTTTCCTCTTCATTGATACCCATGGGTGGCCGAGATAGCTTATCTACTTTTATGTTGTGTTCCATCTAACCATCCTTTTCATTCTCCCTAGGGGTACAATTGCTTAATGGGGCACAAATCATTAATTTTTTTTTAAAATTAAAGCAACAAGCAAACAAACAAAACAAAGTGATTCCATTCGCCTTTGCAGGTACTAGTCCAATGCCTTGGCCTCTCTAGGATGACCCTTTGGGCTCCCTTGGTAAGATAACCGTCATCTTTGTAGTCTTAGTAGGTTGTTGGGCAACCGATAAGCACCCTTTGCCCAATGCCCTGGTTGCTTTTTGGGGTAGGACGCCTTGGGGTAAATTAGAAAATGTGCTTGAGCTATCTTGTTAGTCCCTTCCTAATTCTAGTTTTGAGCCAAAGAGAGGATATCAAGCTAAAAATGCATTAAAAACAAATAAGCTCGTCCCAAAACTTAAATTATTACCAAAGTTTCATTAAACAATGTGTGCTCCTAAAGAGTGTCTGTGTCCCAAGCCCTAATTTTGGAGGATCCACACTTTTATAAATAGATAGGCTATCCATGAAACCAATCTATGACTCACATAAAGCGGTAGTCCCTTCAATTAATACCTGGTCTTTTCATATACACACACAAACAAATACCTTACTCCCTCGCTCAACACCAGATTGGCCCCGAAGTCCGGCACTCCTTTCGGTATTTCTTTATCAATTAAAAGATGGAAAGTTACAAAATGTTCCAAAGTACAAAGCTTGTGAACAATTAGCTTTCATCTTTTCTGAGTAAATTTCAGCTGTTAAGGACAATACAACATTATCCAAAACAATATCCCAAGTAGGAAAACACTTTCTGTGACCATAACTCAATAATTCAAGTGTAGAATTGCAATCTGCTGAGCTCTGTATTTACTGTTTTTCACCTCTTTCTTGACCTATACTCAATCTTATTCCATTCCAAATCTGTTCCATACCAGTTGGACTACAAACCCTTTAACCCTGGCATCATTCCAGTAGTAAAACAGTCCCACAAACAGCACTAAATCAGAGCTGAAAACCCTATTCTTGTGTGGCGTGATCATCACTTTCTTCAATTCCTGCATTGGAGAAGCAATCAGCTGCTTCTGAACCTGAACAATGAGACTCTTGCCTCAATAGAAGAGCAAAGAAAACACAGAGCTGTACATTCGATTGAATCAGCCCATCATGTAGAGCATTTCCTCTGAGAATAGAGAGAGAGTTGACCAGAGGGAGCAAGCTCTACCTCCGTACATGAGTCTGAGACGAAAAAGTACTCTCCATAGTTGATGTACTTGCAACAATCTGCCCTCATCCCACGCTCAGTTCTGCCCCTCCTACATTCAATTTTTTTTAAAAAAAATATTGCTCTCTCTCTTTTGGAAATTTGTGCCCAAATTGTAACACATGGCACACACGTAACAATTTTTCCATTTAAACCTTCCGATCTAAAATTCTCCATGATTGGTGCAAAATTTGACCTTGGCACAAACCAGAGAATTAATCCTCGTACAAAAACGAAGATAATAACGCGAACAAATCCCCTGCATTCCTCAAGTTGTTCTAAGCAACTTTTATCATTGCAACCACATCAAAAAGTGTAATGTGGCTCAATTACGGTGACTTTTATTCCGTGGGCATTCTCACATGTGCATCTTTTGTCTTGGCCAAAGCTCATTGTCCTGCACCGTTTCTAGTGGCTAAGCACAGTCCCAAACCACTAGCATTCTGTTCTTCAATGCCCATTCAATCCGGTCCCAAGGCTCAGACAAACCATTAGTCCAATTTGTCCCAATGGCTGCCTCTTCTGGACATGCAAAGATCTTGGCTTAATCCAAGAAAACTCTGGGGGTAAAAAAAAACAACAGCAACTAAAGAAAAGAAAAATAAAATATTTATATAAGTAAATGAGGAAAGCAATTGCAAAAAGTATCACCACCTAGTGACAACCCACCGCTCAGCCCCAATCCTGTTTTGAAGATTGTCGACACCTGTCCCCACTATTCACACCCCCTTAGCGGACTCAGTTCCAATTCTATTTTGTAGATTGTTGGCACATGTCTCTACTGTTTGCATCCCCTTCGTGGAGGATATCTCAATTCCAGCTCTTATTTACTGCCATTCGTCACCAAGTGCATTTCCATTAGCATTTGTTGTTTTTGGTTGTCACCTGCACTACCATGGCAGCCAACTACCCACGTTTTGTAGATTCTTGCAGTCGCCTGACTACTATGTCAGCATCCAACCTACATTTTACTAATTCTACTTCTGTCTACACCATTTGACATTGATCCAACCTTTGTGGACTACATTTGTTGCAACCAAATTCCATGGAGGCTTTTTCCTCCCATTTGAGATCCATTATGCGAGGAAAATAGAGTGGCCTCAATTACTTCCATATGCTTTATGGGCTGATCGCACTACTCAAAGTGCTACAACAAGGTACATGCCAACAAAGTTGATGTACAGGTAGAAGCCAATCATGCCAACAAAGGAAGTAACTATTACATGGAGTGTGTTGCCATGGGATGAAGGGATGAGTAGAGAAGAGCTACTAGCTCTAAGGATCATCAATTAGAAAAGGTCAAAAGATATAGAGCTTATAGTGCAAAGATTGAAAAAATTCAGATTGAGAAATAAAGATAGGTTTAACAAGAGAAACATATTGTGACCTAGAGTTATTGAAGAAGGAGATCAACAACATGTGTATGAGAGCAGTTTGGATAATCAACATAGTATCATCAAGGTCTCCAAGAGATGGTTTGAACCATATATTGTGAGACATGCATATAATAATGCAACATATTCTCTTTCTAAGCTGGATGGGACAAAGTTAAAGATATCCATAGTTGGTAAAAGGAGTAAATTATTCAAGAGAATAGAGAAGAACGCAAAACGCCGGGTTGTCCACTGTGAAACCCTAAACGCAAAACGCAGAACGCAAAACGCCGGGTGAAGGGTTACTCAACACCCCCTCTCAAGCCCAAAAAGGGGAATAAGAGGAGGTGGAGATGCAATGCTACATGCTGAAGAATACTCATGCAGCAGGTGCCACTTGGACAGTGTCCCTCGTGGGAAAATTGTTCACTTGCCCAAGCACGCTAGTACAAAAATAATGAAAACATACAATGCATAGAAGGAATATCGGACTTTGTGTGGTGCCTTGTGTGGTGCCTTGTGTGGTGCCAAGAACCATAAGAATATGCCCATACTCGATCTCGGGAGTTGACTCCATGTTGACTAAGGGACAAAGAAGATCCATCCTGTAATCTAAAAATACCACTTGAAAGGAAACCTTTGAAGATAGTCAAGAGACTGGATGAGCTATAGAATCCGAAACTTAACCTCGAGAGAGAAACCGCTAGCTCTGTGACTCCATGCTGGAAGGAATACGAAGACCTGGCCACCAAGTTGCTGTTGAAGACCCAAGGGCCCCGATCTAGGTAGATTCTCTAGATCCTGGGCATGAGTAGAGAAAATGACTCCTCAAAGGAGAGCCACTCCTCGAAAGTGAAAGGTGGCGGTGTATGAAGAACTTCATGGCACATAGAGTCCCTCTCTAAATCGGAAGGAGTAGAAGTAGGAGCCCCCTCTGAAGCCGAAGAAGAACTGGAAGCCCCCTCTGAGGGCGAAGTAAGAAAATCCCCCTCTAAATCCCAGTCTTAGAGAGAAAGGAAATCCAACCACTTATGGCTCACGGACTGCGAAGCATCTGATGATGAAGGAAGCACCGCCAATCGTGCCGAAGAAGGTATCCGAGGCTCAAAAGAAGCAGCCAGAAAGCACCCAAAAGGAGCCTCTCAAAACTGAGTGGAAAAGGGTGGGGAAGAAGGAGGCTTAGGATGAGCCAAGGGTAGAGAATGGTCACGGACTCTCAGGAGAGTGGACTATGGAGAAGATGTAGGCCATGTAAGCCATTGTACCCGAAAGTAGGTGGAGGAAACCTCCGCACAGTGGGGTGGTCTCCAAGAGGGCTTATCGCATCGTAAGGTCTTAGAGCCTCCGTGTGCTCAAAAGGACTTAGTGCGCATCAGTTGCGACTTATTGCCTTAAGCATAATACTCTGCTAGCCGATGCAGAACGATCTCTGTGGCCCAGAAAAGAGAGGTGACACAAGGAGTGCCTCATGGAAGACGCATATACTTCAGAGAGGTGGGGAGCAAAGGTCGAAGTCGATAAGTATCGGTGGTGTGTCCGATGATGCCACAATAGGAGCACCCAATAGTTTGGTCATCTGTTGGTAAAGAAGCCATCGGTATTAGTGTGCCTTGCTGAAGAAGAAAGAAGTCAGCCACAAACCACTAGCCACAATGTCCGTCTCAAGGGGTGGGAGGGCAGGGAAAGGACTAGAAGTGGCCTACTGGCTGCAAGAGTGTGCATAAGAGGTGGTTGCCAAGAGGAGGAAAACAACCGCCTGTATCAGAGAAGAGCCATTGGTAGACTGGAAGGAGCTGCCAGGTGCAAACGCTGGAAGGGCTAAACCACCAGTGGTCGGGAAGAACCACCAGCAATCAAGGTGCAGCCACGCCAGCCGGGGGAAAAAGCCGCCAACTGTGAAAAACAATGCTTGTTGTGCTGCCAGCATAGCTGACTAGCTGATCCGCCAGTCTATAGCTAGTGCCGCCAAGTAAGAGAGTGGAGCAACCGATCTGCAAAAGCTAAATTGCCAACAGTTTTTGGCAGTGCCACCAGGTAGAGAGCAAAAACGTAGACTAACAGGGTGTAGCTGCCAGTAGTAGGAGCTGAGTTGTCTACTGACAAGAAAACACCGCCAGTAGATAGACTGTGTGTCATGAGAACATGTATTTTAGAAACCTCACTTAACATGTGGATTAATTTTAATCACATGATTAAGTAAATGTTGCACATGTGAGGTGCAATTCGGATTAAAAAAGTAAATTTACGAACCCGGGACCTGAAGAAATCACGAGATACCGAAGGCAAAAGTTGTTATAAGTTATGCCACACAAGTACTTGGTGGTATTTGGTGCCAGTTGTTGGCCTAGGTCATCCATTTGGCCATAAGTGTCAGTTGGTGACAATAGAGAAGTTGCATTTAATGGTTTAATGCCAATTTGATGGTCAAAGATGGTGCAGAGACACTCGGGAATGAAAGTTGCTTGGCAATTTAATTATTGGCCAATCATATTATTTTTCAGGGCACCGAAATAATTATTAGATTAATTTTCACTATTTAAAGACTAAAAATTAATATTTAATTATGAAAATTTCTAGAAAAACCATTTGGCACACTTGTCAAAAATGCCCATGCAAGACTGAAAAACGTCTTCAGAGACTGGATAGAAGCATTTCTATAAATTCGGCCTGCAAAGGAGAAGAAGGAGAGGCTGCTAATCTGATTTGCAACCATTGGAGGATCTTTTGAGGCTACCAAGGGCAAGAGAAGACCAATCAACACCAAGAGGTAGCATCTTCGAGCTGTTGAGACAGGGCAGCAGCTGTAAATGATTGATTTTCTTCAGTTATTTGCATCTACAAGCTGTTGTGGCAGGGCAGCAGCTACATTTGGCTGATTTTCAATCATTCTTCGCGACAAAACTCTGAATTTTCTCTCTCCAGCTTTCCCTCTCATCTCCCAACCATTTCACAACCTTGCTCCGAAGATCTCAACAATTGGACCCTTGGAGGCTGAGAAATTGCAAATTTCTCTGCTGTAAACCCTAATATGCAACAAAAATTAGGGTTTAGCAACAGCCTCGAGAATCATGCCAAAAATTGAAAGCTTCAAGACTAGGATTGAACAGGGCTGAAGCTGTTTTTAGCCTATTCAAGTGCAGGGCCTAGCAAATAATTGAATTTGGGGAATCTTCCATTTCCATCAAAGCGGATGAAGGCCAATTGATTGCCCGAATCAAGGGGCAAATCGGATTAAAGACTTGCTGGTGATTCATCACAGCAAGGGAAGTTGGAATACCAAAAGGGATTGAGAGAATCCCATTGTAAATCAACTTCTTCTTCAATAAAGCTAAAGAAATACCGAAAGGGGCGCCAATTTTGGGGGCAAATCGAGTGTGCATTGTCCAAGATCAATAGGTAAATTTGTATTTTCAAATTTGCACTAATTGTTTGCTACTGTAATTAAGTTGTAATCAAAGATTTACCACCCATCCACGGAAGGAAGGCTGGTTACACTATGCCACCAAACAGCAGCCACCTAAAAAGCGTAGTCAAATGGAGCTGAAATGCAGCACTGCCAGGAGGGAGAAGCGCCACCAGCTACCAAAGAACAGCCACCACGAACTGGGCAGAGTAGGAAGAGGTCGGCCAGCTACAAATGCAAGCTGGGCTGAGCCTCTAGCTGGTTTAGCTGAGCTACAACTTAGAACAACCGCCAAAAAAGTATTGATGCAACAGAAAAAGAAGAGTACTGGATGTTGAACCTACCACCAGTCTTTGCCTTCACTGGAGAGGAGAATCTTTGCCACTGTTTGAGCAGATCCAACTCTGATATCATGTCAAAAGATGACGTACCAATGAGAGAGTAGGATTTGCAGGGAAGAACACGAAGTGAACTCGGTAAACACTAAGAAGAGAAGAGAAGAGAGAAAAAACTCTCATGAATGGAATGATGAAGATCTGAATCATGGACTAAATGTGATACAAGGGAACAAGGGTACTGTAGCACAAGGAAGATGATGAAGACAACCACGAACTGCAATGTCCTTCTGAAGGGGTGTGAGGGCAATGGAGAGGCTGGAGAGGAGGTGATGGACTGAATGAATCAGCCGTAAATAATGAGTAACAAAGGCAGCCTATAAATAGGCAAAAGATTGTCTAGGGTGTGTTGAGAATAAAGGCTCTCATGCCTTTTAATGTGCTCGGGTGTGAACACACCCTTAGCACTTGTACTTTCGTATATATATCTATCTAAAAACCTAAAGTGGTACACTCATCATTGTACCCAAAAAGATTGTGCTCACTCGCACTCTCTGTCTCTCTCTCTGCTGCTAACAACCACTATAATTGTCTTGATTCTCACGCTCCAAGCCACTACAAACTGGTATCAGAACGGGCAAGGAGGACATGCTTCTCGAGACGTCAAAAGTGAGCCAGCTGATAGGTGAGCTCTCGACGAGTACCAGA
The DNA here is from genome assembly GCF_053477565.2 of Lygodium microphyllum. Lineage (NCBI taxonomy): Eukaryota > Viridiplantae > Streptophyta > Polypodiopsida > Schizaeales > Lygodiaceae > Lygodium > Lygodium microphyllum. The sequence continues at coordinate 103,824,190 of NC_141148.1, forward strand.
TCGGCAGTCAACGGGAGGGTTGACTGTCAGACGTAGACCAAGTGGCGTGGGACAGGATACGTTTCCTGTAGGCGACGACTGGCAATGGGGCGATGGATGTTGATGTGCAACGGATGGAACCAACGGGACGTGCCAAGGACGGAACGGGACAAGCATCGTGCAAACGTGATCAACGCGACCAGGCGAGCATAACCACCGTGCACGATGGACGGGACCAGCGAGACGTGCCAAGGATGAAATCAGCAAGACTCACGTGCACCAACTAACAGGTCAACGGACCTGTCACCCATCATTCTTTTTTTTTTCAAAACTTTTTTTGAAATTCCTCTTCCCCTACCGAGGATCCACGCGTGGAGGCACAACTTCAAATTTTCGTGAAATCTAAGCCCAGAAATTTGGGGCTTCTCCAGACTATATACTATTCATGCAAAATTGAGGCATCTGTGTCAGAAATTGCAGACATTGTGTGCATTTCAATTGGGGATTTTGCTAAAATTATTGAAATTTTGCTCATCTGAGTGAAATTTCTCAACATTGGACCCATAAAATTTGGGCCTTTTACTGTATTAGTGAAATTTTGTTCAGCTGAGTTAGATTGGCTGACATTGGTGCACATCTGGACCCGAGAAATTTGGGACTTTTGCAAAATTTTGTGAAATTTCGCTAATTTTGCCCGCTTTATGCTTTCGGAAACATGTATTAATGCAATTGGGATAGATTGGTCAGTAAAATTTGGGGGTTTTGCTGAAATTGCTCTATTTTGGCAAAATTGGCATATTCTATGCACGTCAGAGACAGTTCAGATGTATGGTTAATGCTTTAAGCACAAAATTTTTGGGGGCTTTTGGCCGTGCGTGTCAAATTTTATGCCCGTGGGTACATGTACAACAGAAATTGCAGCTAACATTTGGGACTTCTCATGTAATGTGATGCATTTGCCCTTGGAACATGCTGTAGTACATGGTTTGGTGCTTCTAAGAATTCACTTACAGATCTGAAATTTCTGCTTCTACAAGGTCATTTATTGATGGTTCATACTTGTTTGTACCTTGGTCACTTGTGTGACAGTTTGGGCCTGCATTTGCTGAATTTTTTGGTCACATTTGGGCTGAAAATCATGGCTGGCAGCAGTGACAGCATTAATCTCATGCACATAAAGAAGCTTGAAGGAGCACATAACTTTGCAGTTTGGCAAAAACAGTGCTACAATATCATGTTGCAAAAGAAGCAGGCAAAGCCGATTAAAACCAAAGGGGCAAATCCCACGAACATGGAACAGGAAGATTGGGATGAGTTAAATGAGCTTGCACGCCCAACCATCGAGCTATCGATTTCTGATGCCTTGTTGTTTAACATTGAAGGTTTGGATTCTGCATATGCTATTTGAACTCGACTGGAAGAACTGTATGCACAGAAGAGTACCGCAAGCAAAGTGTATTGGCTGAAAAAGCTTATGGATTTGCATATGAAAGAGGGTACATGAATGTCTACTCACTTTAGTGAGTTTAACTCCATTTTCAGCCAACTAGTTGCCTTGAAGTTCTTGATTGATAAAGAATTTAAGGCTACGTTATTGCTTTGCACTCTTCCAGAGAGTTGGGATACATTCAGGACTGCTATGAGCAATTCGAATGCGATTCTTTTATATGCTGATATAGAGAGTGCTCTACTCATGGAAGAAATGAATCGGCAGAACAATGCATCCAGTAAGTCTTCTAGTACTTTGCATACTAGGGGCAGATCATAGCAGAAAGAAAAATCTGATAGCAAGGGACGCAGTAAATCATGTGGCAAAGATGTGGAATGTCACCATTGTGGTAAGAAGGGTCACTTTAAACGTGATTGCTACAAATAGAAGAAAGAGAAAGGAAAGGGCAAGAAGACAAATGATAGCAAGGAAGAGAAGAAAGAGGGTCAACCTAAGAAGAGCAGTGTTAAAATTGAAGAGGTGAATGTAGTCACTCATGACAGTGACAGTGGGAATGACGTACTCTTTGTCTCTTCACACTGTTGAGATATTTGCAATCACACCTAATGTAGCATCTTTGTATGAGGCAGTCTGGGCTTAGGACATGCAGGCTGCAGTAATCCCATATGCACAGAGAGGAAAGATTGTTACCCATCCAACAACTATAAAGCATTGTACTTGACTACCACTTTTCATGTAGAATGAATACAATGTCATGATGCTTTGTACTTTCAGTTAAGTGTCTTGTCATTGTCAGTCATACACAAGATTGTGTTTATGAGTCCAAGCTTTCATCTTGGAACCTAATTCACTTGTGTAACAAACAGTGTCTTTGTTTCTATCATCATGAGTTCACTCTATGCCTACAAGCCACCATAGCCATGTCCTAGATCCCGCACATCTCGACATGGTATCAGAGCCCAGTTGGGCATGGCATTGCTTCTCCAGTCTCTCTTGATTTCTCTCAACCTCTATCCAGCTCAGTGTGAGTGTATGACTCCAATCTCTCACTTGAACCCCATAGCCACTGTTTGGCAGCCATAGCCAGACACGATATACAGCACTTGGAGCTTCTATATCTTACTCTACAGGCCATCTCAGCCCACGATTCCTTCTGGAGAAACATTCCTCTACTCGTGGCGAAACTCCCTGGTACATCACAATCCAACATTACTCATCATTGAGCCCAGCATTGAGTGAATTTGAGCTCGCTGGAAATTCTACGCCTGTATCAGGTCGTACTGTTGTCTCTACGCGCGAAGACCGCGATCTTCTCTGTGACCATAGGGCAATTCAAGGATGGCTCATAAGCTCTCTCCCCACTAAGTATTGGCTCGAATTGCTGTACTGATCATCTGCACGAGCTGGTTTAACAGTCGTCTGTCAGAACCCTAAATAGGGACTCCATAGCCTTTGAGCTTCAAGCTCATAAATCACTTCTTTTTTCTCACTCCTACTACTTGGATCACCCTATTGACATCCAAATTCACTGATTTAGTCAGTGCCACACATCAAGGAGGGGAAGTTCTTGGATATCTTTGGATATTTTTGAAGATTGGAAGACCAAGCATTCAACATCAAGCTCAAGCTCCTCTTCCATCTCACTCCTCTCACTCCATTGAAATTTTGCCACTCTAATCTGAGCTCCCAACTAAGTTTCAAGCAAGGATTCAAGTGTTTTACCCGCAAGATTTGTCCATCACACCAGCAAGGAGGGGACTCAAGCAACCGGTTCATCAAGCAAAGCAACAACAAGCATCAAGAATCATCATCTTCAAACCATAGTATCTCTTGATACTAATTCAGTGCTTCTTGGCACTTTTGCTCTTTAACACATTCAAGAATCAACTCACTACTGATTTATCTCTGATTTGAAGCTAATACTCAATGACCAAAATGAAGTTTTTCATATGGACACATGCTATCAAGGGTGACACAACTACGCTTATTACTCACTTATAATATGTAGAAGATGTTACTCTACCTACAAGAAGACATGGAGCTACCTATATCCAAATGCCATCAATGCATCCATTTGAAGACCTTGAAGACATGAAAGTGCAAAAGTTTGAAGACATTTCCGTTGTCTCAAAGATTGTACCTTTGCTTGAGGGGGACCATAAAGACAAGAACCAGATGACTAATGCAAGCAACCAGATGACTAATGCAAGCAAAGTCGATGAAAATAAAGTGGCAAGCAACAGCAAGTACATGATCAAAAAGGGCAAGCTAGACTACTTCGACAAGAAGGCCTACAATGAATTGAATATCTATGTCAAAAGTAATGCTGAAAACTGCAAAGGCCTGCCGGTCCTTGATCCAATTTTTTATTGACTTCTTTAGCCTTGTAATGTCTAGCCCAAATGTCTTTATCATAAGCTTGTAAAACTCCTCATGTAGCCTACAGCCTCTGTAAGGCCCTTGTTATAGCCTCTAGATGACCATCATGTTTGTAATACCCACACTCAGCCTTTTTCTGCGACAGCCTCTGGTGTTTTGCCATGTTTATGGTGTGCCCACACTTTGCAGGTGTTACTTTCACTAAATCCTCTACACACTTTGTACTTTCTGGTTGTGATTGAGGAGGGGTGTTGAGATATTTGCAATCACACCTGATGTAGCCTCTTTGTATGAGACAGTCTGGGCTTAAGACATGCAGGCTACAGTAATCCCATATGCACAGAGAGAGAAGATTACCCATCCAACAACTATAAAGCATTGTACTTGACTACCACTTTTCATGTAGAATGAATACAATGTCATGATGCTTTGTACTTTCAATTAAGTGTCTTGTCATTGTCAGTCATACACAAGATTGTGTTTATGAGTCCAAGCTTCCATCTTGGAACCTAATTCACTTGTGTAACAAACAGTGTCTTTGTTTCTATCATCATGAGTTCACTCTATGCCTACAAGCCGCCATAGCCATGTCCTAGATCCCGCGCATCTCGACACACACTTTGGTGCACATGCTTTACTTGCAAATACAGATGATGACATGCATACCTGGATTCTCGATTCAGGTGCTTCCCTTCATGTCGCCCCTCATTGTAAGTGGTTCTCTACCTATACAAGGAGTCGACGTGGTGTTGTCCACATTGGGGACAACTATGTATATGACATTGCAAGTATTGGCAATGTGCAGTTGCAGTTTCAGCATGGTTCTGTCTTTACATTTCAGCATGTACCTCAACTCAAAAAGAGCTTGATTAGCACAGGGTAGCTAGATGATGATGGATTTCATACCACCTTCGGTAATGGAAAATCGAAGATCTGTAAGGGATCTAGAGTGATTACCAGAGGTTGTAAAAGTGATACCTCGTATCCTCTCCATGTATCTAGTGTGAGTGATCATGTTGTTGCTATGACTGAGTAGCCAAGTATTTCTTTGTGGCATGGCCGGTTGGGACACATGAGTCAAACTAGAATGAAAGTGCTCTCTCGTTTGGATTACTTGGCTTTTGTCTTCGTTATGCTAATTTTGAGCATTGTGATCATTGTGTTCATGGTAAACATGCACAAACATCTCATAAAAAGTCTCTTTCACTGAAATCTTCTCCTCTAGAGTTAGTACATTTCGAGGTATGTCAAATGCCAGGATTATCTTTAGGAGGAAAGAAATATTTTGTCACCTTTGTCGATGATGCTACACGGAAGGTATGGGTTACCCTATTCGTAGCAACGATGAAGTGCTTGACAAGTTTAAAAAATTATTGGCATTGGTTGAAAATCAGACTGATAAGACACTGAAGTGTCTTCGCTCTGACAATGGTAGAAAATATATGTCCAAAGCCTTTCAGGCATTTTGTGACAACAAAGGGATCAAAAGGGAGCTCACCGCCCCTCATAATCCACCCCAAAATGGAGTTGCAGAGCGTATGAATCGGACCATATAGGATAAGGTCCGTACGATGTTGTCTCATGTTGCATTACCCCATGGTTTTTGGGCAAATGCTGTTATGACAGCGGTACACTTGATTAATCGGTCACCAAACACGTCTTTGGGTGGAGGGGGGGGGGGGGGGGAGGGAGTTCCCCGAGAAGCGTGGTCGGGCAAGCCACCTTCATATACTCACCTGGTTGTGAGGCATTTGTGCACATTCGTAAAGAAAAACACAACAAAGTTGAGCCAAAGTCCTATAAATGCATTTTCCTAGGATATGGTGACGAGAGTGAAATGGGGTATAGATTATGGGATCCCGAGAAAAGAAAAGTAGTACGCAACAATGATGTTATCTTCCCAAAAGATCGCATGCATAAACAGCCTGAAAAGACTGAGGAGGTTCGTAGGGTTGTATTCTGAAAAGAAATACCTTTTGGACCACAAAATGTGCCCGTTGTACAACAGCAAATACCTATTGTAAATGAACCTGTAAATGCAGAAAATAACGTTGAAAATGACCAGCCAGCTATTGCCCATGATAATGAGCCACTACATGTTCAGGAAGAGCCAGGACAGCAAGTTATTAATGCTGATTTGCAGGCTGAATGCCAGGACAGCAAGCTGAAAATGCTCAACAACCAGCAAACAATGATCATTGGTTTAGGAGATCGTCTAGGGCTACTATACAACCTGATAGATTCATTCCTGGTGCAAACAATGTGGCTGATTATGTCATGTTGACAGACTGAGGTGAACCGTCTTGCTTCAAGGAAGCAATGGACAGAAGACAGCAAGAAATGGTATAAAGCCATGTTGTCAAAAATGGAATCTCTTGAGAAAATGACACTTGGAACTTAGTGTAGTTGCCCAAAGGCCAGAAAACACTTCCATGCAAATGGGTTTACAAGATGAAGGTCACTTCTGGTTCCTCACCAAAGTACAAAGCAAGATTAGTTGCAAAGGGGTACAAGCAAAAATATGGAATTGACTTTGATGAGATTTTCTCTCCTATAGTCAAAATGACTACATTGAGAACCATTTTGGGCTTGTTTGCAACTGAAGATATGGAACTCATACAGATGGATGTAAAGACTGCATTCTTACATGGTGATCTACATGAAGATATATATATACACCAACCTGAACAGTTTGTGGAAAAAGGGAAAGAGAATATGGTATGTAAACTCAAAAGGAGTCTGTATGGGCTAAAACAAGCACTAAGAGAATGGAATCACAAGTTTGATACATTTATGCAGTGTCAAGGTTTCCATAGAAGTCAAGTGGATCACTGCTTGTATACCACGAAGGCAGCAAATGGCAGCCTGATTATCTTGGTTTTGTATGTAGATGACATGTTGATTGCTAGCAAGGATACTCATGCCTTGGACTCATCACTGAAGCAAAGTCTTCATGGCAGCTTTGACATTAAGAGTCTTGGTGATGCAAATTACATTCTTGGCATGTGAATACTCAGAGATAGGTCAAAAGGATTGCTCTATCTATCTCAACAGGAGTATATCTCCAAGGTTTTGGAACATTTCAATATGGAGGGGGGAAAACAATTGGGGTTCCATTGCCTCCATATGTGAAACTCAGTGCAGAGGACAGCCCTACATCTGATGATGAGAAGGCTGAAATGGCCAAAATGCCATATGCTTCAGCTGTTGGCAGTTTGATGCATGCTATGGTTGCTACACATCCTGACATTGCCTTTGCAGTGGGAGTGGCTAGCAGATACATGGAAAATCTTGGTAAAAAGCATTGGGAAGCAGTGAAAGGTATTATGAGATACCTCAAAGGCACAAAGAAGTTGTGCATCTGCTTTGGAAAGCATAAGGCATCTGTTGTTGGCTTTACGGACGCAGACTATGCTAGTCATACGGATTGCAAGAAGTCCACTTCTGGGTATGTGTTAACCTTCACAAGAGGAACAATCTCTTGGATCTCCAAGCTACAAAAGTGTGTTGCATTGTCTACTACAGAGGCAGAGTATGTGGCTGCCACTGAGGCATGCAAGGAGGCTTTATGGCTTTCACATCTGGTGGGAGAGCTTGACATTACAGAGTTACATATTCTCCATTGTGACAGTCAGAGTGCTATCATGCTAGCACGGAATCTCGTCTTTCATGCGAAGACGAAGCACATATAGGTGAAGTACCACTTCATTAGAGATGTACTTGACAGCAAGAGCATTGAGCTTGTCAAACTACATACAGATGATAATCCTGCAGACCTCACGAAGGATCTTCCAGCACAGCAGTTTGCTCATTGCTGACAGATGATGGGAGTTGGATAGATATATGTATTTCAGCTTTGTACATACCTAGACTTCGCTCATTCTTTTCTCCTCTTAAGGCACATTGCCTTTAGGTGGGAGGTTGTTGGGAATAAAGGCCCTCGTGCCTTTTAATGTGCTCGGGTGTGAACACACCCTTGGCACTTGTACTTTCATATATATATATCTATCTAAAAACCTAAAGTGGTACACTCGTCATTGTACCCAAAAAGATCATGATCACTCTCACTCTTTGTCTCTCTCTCTCTTGCTAACAGCCATTAACTGTCTCGATCCTCACGCTCCAAGGCACTACAGGGTGGCATCCGGAGGGAGGGCGCTGTCTAGGGTGGTGCCCCACTGTGGGCGCCCAACCCCTTTTTGGGATTGTCCACTGTGAAACCCTAAACGCAAAACGCAAAACACAAAACTACGGGCGAAGGGTTTCTCAACACCACTATAGTAGTATTGCCATACCATTGACAAGTCAAGAGGGGTCACAACAGATCAAGCAACCACACTCTGTAGAGCATGATACCCACCACCTCATCATCATGCCCAATATCCTTACCTTCAGCAAATTGAAGCCATCATCACTCGCCAACAAACACGAGTATCTCCTCTCAATGGACTCGCTATCTTAGACTACCCCATGACAAAGATTCTTGCCTTGAGGAGAGTACAATATTTCTAGAGAGCCCTATTAAGTAGGGTGGAATCCTACATGTCAAGTGAAGGATCATTGAGAGATCATTTCCTACATGAGGTAGCTCATGCTTGCAATTATTAAGATTGTAAGCATCAACATATTTCATGATTTCCATTCATATTGTTGTTGTTGAGTTGAGATGGCGTGGTCAAATGTACTCCTCTCTTTTTCTAATAGGCCATTTTGGCTTCTTGGAAATGTAAATGCATCTCTCTCTCTCTCTCTCTCTCTCTCTCTCTCTCTCTCTCTCTCTCTCTCTTTTTCGTAAAAGGTAATTGTATTAATTACGAAAAAAAGATACAAGTTTACATGATTACAAGATACACGATGGCTCTAAGCCATCATGTGTAAAATCTCTCTCTCTAAAGCAGTAAACAACAAAAGGGTTACAAAAAGTCATGGCAAAGACGCAGAGGAAATTGCCATAATGCTAGGGAAGTAAGTCCTCTCTCTCTCTCTCTCTCTCTCTCTCTCTCTCTCTCTCTCTCTCTCTACACACACACACACACACACACATACATACATACATACATACATACATACAGACATCTGTATGTGTGTGTGTGTGTGTGTGTGTGTGTGTGTGTGTGTGTGTGTGTGTGTGTGTGTGTGTGTGTGTGTGTGTGTGTGTGTGTGTGCACGTGCACGTGTACTCCCCTCCCCCTCACATTACAATTACAACCTAAACAATACAAATACTATATGGCACTCATATAAAATAGTTTTAGCACTTCAATCCTGGATTGCCGGCAGATTTCATTATAAGTTAGCAGCTACTCACCTTAAACCACTGATTTTCTGGATCATAATCCACAATATCACCAAGATAGTATTTATTTCCAAACTTCTTTCGCACCTTTTGGCCCTTGAGTGGTTGAACATTCTCCTCACTTACTCCCTATTTTGAAAAGAATAAACAGTGAGACACTTAGCTCTTGACAAAATAATATTAGCAAGGTCACATAGGTAGTGACTTTTGGCTGAGATACAACCCAGTTCTAGTGAGGAGTGAACTAAGCATGCAATTTTATTGCCTTATTTTCCAATAGTACTTCAAATTATTTATCTTCATACTCAAGAGTTTAAAGCTAGCATAGCATAAAGGCAGCATTGTAGCAATGATATTTCAGTTCAGAGGCTAGATAATGGAAACATCCAGTCATGAAGAACGATTGAAAGTCAGAGCTTCTTCCATTTTTAATCACTGAACTTGGATAATCACGTTACATTTAGCAATTAATAATGTATCCAACTGTACAAAATCTAGAAAAACTTTTGAGAGTTAGAAATTATCTCTATGTCTCTGGATAAATAAGGGAGGAATCTCATTTGACCTGTTCTGAAGGCTTGCCCTGTGGTAGCTGATCACTACGGGCTTGGTTACTAGTCAAAGCATCACTACCATCTTGTGATCCTGTTGTCAACATGTCTTTGTTTCCTTCCTTTGAAACTGGCAGCTCATCAGCTACTTCTGTCGGAACTGAGGATGGTTCAAGCACATTGGCCTCCCTAAGGCTTGCTGGCAGCTCATCAACAACTGCCTGGATCTCGGGTGGTTCAAAAGCAGTGGTTGTCGAATCTTTTGTATTTGTTTGAGTAGGGCCCGATGACTCATGCATTGCCTGCTGGCTAATATATGGTTCTACTACTCCTGGACCTGGTGGCTCTACACTTGTTGGCCATTCAGCAGATGGCTCAATAACTTCACCAGGACCTGGCAGCTGCTCAGCCAAAGGCTGGTCTATGGATGCTTCAGTTACAAAAGGTTTTACAATGACTTCAGATAGGCTAGAGTGGCCCAACAGTGGAGGCTGAATTTCAGCCTGTCTAACCACTGCAGCGACTTCTGGAAGCACACTATTGCCTACTGGCAAACAGAGACCACCAGCAGAAGAAAAAGCAATAGATTCTGTATTTATTCCTGCAGGCGCATTCGTTTTCTCTGCGACAAGAAACTGACTTACTACTGGAGCAAAACCTTCCAGTGCAGAAGCAGAAGGCTCCTGCAGTGGAAAATGAGATTGTTGAAATTGTTCTGCACAGAAAGCTACATCCAATGAGAACCTGTAATGCATCTTTTCTTTGACCTAAATTTTCTATTTGTCTTCTCTGTCAGCGTAAATAGTTGAGTCAGGAGTCCTTCAAAACGTACCTGCTGCATCTCTCGATACATTATTGGTGTATGGTGCTGATGTGACCATGCCATCTTCTAGCACAATCAAGTCATCAAAAGCTTCTTGGACATTAGTTCGCTGTAATCCACTTTGAACGTTTGGATCTGCAGGTGGAATGAAGCTTTCATATGACGGTAAGATTGGAAACTGACTGCCAGTCTTGACCGCGGCATCACTAGTCCCTATGTTACTGACAGTTGCACTTTGTGATCGTTCTTTAAAAGTGTGGTCGGGAAAATGTGATGAGGAAACAAGATTGCCTGGCCCCCTGCCAGTTGCTGATGAAGCGATAAACTCTTTGAGTGCTGAATCATATACCTTGGCGAATTCTCTACAGCATGGTAAAGGCAGAGATTAGACATAGAAGCATTAATAATTGTCAATGAGAGATGGACGCGTACATAGACACGGCAACGACTGTCGAAAGACAGTAGCATCAAGAATAGTGCAATTTCTCAAAAAATGGCCGCCAAAGGGAGTTCAAATAGTTGATTCTCCTTCATTTCGAAGATTGTAAGCTTGTCACAGTTCCAAAATACTGATCACAACCGCATATAAACGAAGAACGAATTGCAATTCAAACCAGCTCGTTTATTTCGCTTCAGAATGTCGCAGGAAGCGTGTTGTAACGCCAATTTTCTTAGAGCTCAACACGAATCCACTAGATGACTCGAAGGAACCGCTATGGAAAAGACATCTCACCTATCACTGTCACCATTTGAAGGATCATGACTTCCAACTTCCATTTACGGTCCTGAAATACCAGTTTGACGAAAGGGAGAGATCGCCGAGTCTAGCAGCGCCAGATCTGGTTAGCGAGTGCGTGTGTGCGTGTCTCTCTCTCTCTGTCTTTCAGTACCAGGAAAGAAGGTAAGGCTTGGAGCAAGGTCCTTAGGCTATGGAGTTCTCGTCTTCGCAGTGAAAGAGAAGCGAGTTTCCGTGGAGACGCGAGAAGCCGCCAAGTGCCCGTTTGAAGCTCGCGCTTGTCCATTTCAGCTTCAGTCCTTTAAAAATTGGCATACTATTTATATATGTGATTTTCGGTCACCTCTTTGCCCACAGTGATGATCCGGAAGCGCGCCCGCCGCCCAGGCAAGACACGTGCACCTAAAAACGAAAATAAAGCAAACGGCTTTTTAGGCTCCTCCTAGCAGAACTTAGAAGTAAGGCCAGTTACACATGGGTCCGGATGGCGAAATGAACATGCAAAATGTAGGGCCGTTGAGTGATGTGTCAATATTTCATTGGATCCACAAAACACTCATGAGAAACACATCTGGACAACAAAGATCTTCTACCCAAGGGCAAAGCCATGCCAAGTGGGAAAAATACAATCACCATTATTACTATAAGTGAACGGCGAACCAATCACAAGAGTCATAAGCTCTAACAAGTGGGCCAAACACCCCTTTTTTGAAGACATCGTCCGTGCCCTATGTGTAACCGACCTAAGTCTTCCATGTCACTAGCTTGAGTTCATTCTAGTACTGATCTCGTTAAAAGGGAGTGTGGACACATTAGAATAATTTGAAACCTATTATCTTCACATGTATGTAACATAGTGTGTACCTTTTCAGCTAGGCCATTTCAAGGAAAAACCAACCACTCATCACAAATATCGTCATTTTATAATTGCAAAGTGTTGTCTATCATGTTGCAAATAGTATTTCTACATAATATGGAGTGAGACAAATGTCAATGCAAAATTTATTTCTACATAACATGGAGGGAGAAAATTGTCAATGCAAACTTACTTACTCTATACGAACTAAAGAATCATAATGTCATGGTTGAGTATCTTGATAAGAAGCACAATCAATGTACATAGCACTTCGAACAAGAAAGAGGCAAACAAAGAAAAATGTTAAAGAAGAAAATATGCATGTTTAATGATGAGACTAGGCACAAGCACTTAACAGACATGTAATGTAGAACCATCCTAATATGGCAGAGAGTTGGCATAATGAGACTAGGCACAACCACTTAACAAACATGTAATGTAAAAAGGAGAGTTGGCGTGATACTCTCCAACACTCCATAATTACGGGGGAGAATGTCCTTCCATCGTGAAGGAATTGTGGTGTATTATGTTGTTCTGTGTATTGTGGTAGAAACCAAGACAAATAAAAGCAAACTTACCTAGATGTTTGTGTTTAAGATCAAGAGCTAATGGATCAATAGCATGAAGCCATGGTAGTCATGAACAACATGGGTGAAGAAGCATGTGGCATCCTTGTGTAAATCAAGGGTCAAGGACAAACGGGTCGATAGCATGAAGCCATGGCAACCCTCAACAACATGGACGAAGAGGCATGCACCATTCTCTTGTAAAATGAAGATCCATAGCAAACTAGTTGGTAGTAGAAAGCCATGGCAACCCTTAGCAATGTGGGCAAAGAGACATGCACCATCTCAAAAGCTTGCTTACCTAAACCCTACTATCATGTTATTATTTGAATTGACCAAAGCTTAAAATTGATCCACCATTAGAGTAACTACATTTTCATTTTCAAGATTAAAATTTTCTAGAAAGTTCATTGCCAAGAAATTGGCCTTTTAAGCTATAAGTGCAATAACATGTGCTCAACTTGGTTACTATCAGTCCAACTATTTTTTAATAGATCCACTTTAGTCTCATTTCTCACTCATGGCATAAGCAGACATACATATCCTTATATTCATACATTTTCATTGGTAGTGATCAGTGGCTGTTTGTGACTTGAACTACAAACTCAATTACCTCAATCCAAAATAGGGTGCACCATACAAACTTAAGTCGTTTTATATACAAGGCTCATTGTAGTTCATCCAAAGAGAACATGGATCCATTCTTGCAATCTTACAAATCTTGGTTTTCTTGCTTATTAGCAATCATCTCAAGATAAGAAAGCTACGAGGCTTAACACTCAAAAGTGACCACAATGTATCTCAATTGCTACTATTCTCCTTCATTTAGGACTCCTTCTCTAAACTATAGATATTGGCATTGCATATGAATTTGGGATACTATGTCATAGGTCTTCAACTACATTCCATATTCTACATACAAATAATACTAAGATCCCATAACATCCACTAACAAAAGAGAGTACCTCAAAGTCTTAAACATGCAGAATTAACCTCTTGAACTACTAGGAAGATATGTGCAATCAGGTCTAGTTTATGAGAATATTCAATGGATGCAATATTGTGTTGTATTAGACTAGTTTGTAGGTGGATTGTGTGCTCATGGTTTTGGCTCATGAGTGATGTGCATAATCATGTACTTGTTACTAATAAATTTTTAATTGATAAATGGAATTTAAAAATATTTCCTTATAGAATGTATGGTTTTTCTTGCTACACATTCTAGGCTCAAAGATAACTCGTCCATACTTTGTTATAATAGTGACTTCATTCCTCTCATCAACAAGTTTATACAGTTAAATATAATATATGTATTCTTGGTGATTAGATAGTCTCAAATATTTTTGCTAGAGTTTAAACTTTGATTTTATACTTAAAGATATTTAGACACATTCAACATATGTTTCGAAATGTGCATTGGATGAAAAGCACTTGCAATCATAGGCCATAGGAGAGGTTTGCAATCAGACTATATTAAAGCTAACTATTATTTTATAAGTATATAGTGATTAAATTAAAATCTAAACATCTATATTATAATCACTTTTATCGTGTAGATAGATCCACAATAACTTGTATGTAAGAGAGATGATCAAGAGCTCAAATAAAAATTTCTACCCCCAAAGAAGAACTCCTCATTGACATGTTGGGGTTAAATGCACTTGTGCCTATGCAACCCTATATTTACTACACATACCATGACTGCACACTTGCACACTACGATTGGTGGGCACCCATCACTGTCACTTTATTTTTTATTCTCTTAGTGACAATTGAATAAAGGAAGGCTTTTCCCTTCAACTAGTATCAAAGCCAACCATTCGAGGAGCTTCTTCATCATGACTTCAACTCATGACAAAAGCTTCGTGAAGCTTGTAGGTTTCATGGCAGTCGTGGCTTCTTCACTCCCTCGAGGTATACATTGAACTTTATTATCTCTTGGTTTTCTTCCACTTACTCTCACTTGACATAGAGGTTTCTCAAGATCCTTCAAGCACTATAAAGTGAGCCTTAAGCTCAGCCAGCACCAATAGTGAGCAGCAACAAGCATTGTGAATTGCACCTATTGTGCTACCTTGTTTCTCTGGTAGTTTATACACCTCCTCTAGCCCTTGGACACTCTCTAGCACTTGGATAATGCTTTGGCAACTCCCAACATTGGTACTTGCTCCCAAGCATCATTTGAGAGTCCCCCAACTTCTATCGTTGGTGATACAACACACATTTTGTACGAGGGCTAGGATTGTTCTATTGCAAGGTCTAGAACTCACTTATGCTTGTATTGATTCCATGTATGCCCCTGTATTGATGTTGAATCATTTGTGGATGTTTTGAAATGCCTTTGGGATGCATTTGAGCTTGCATTCGCATAGTTTTGATAGGGTATTTGCTGCTATACACTATTTGAGCAACAAGGTTTTTAAATGGGAAGGTTATGCCTATTGAGGCTTGATGCTATTCAGGTATGCCACTTGAATGTATTAATGTACATTGTTGATACTTGGATTTAGATATGCTTATGGAATGCTCTTGAATTTGAGTTTGCATCACTCTTTTATACTGCGCACATACTTCAATGGATGCACTTTCTAATATATTTGAATTTACTTGGATACATTGCATTAGAGCTTTGGATTTCCTACACAATTGAGCTTGGCTTACAAAGACAATGGGACTCTTGCCTTACATACATGCTTTATACTCATGGATGTAGTTACACCTAGTAGTGGGCTAATTTGATTTACATGCTTTGGTGGATACTGGCACTTATCTCTATCATCAATAGGATTTAATGGTGTATACATGCCTCTTGGTTATGTATTGAGCTTCATTACTTTCTGATCAGTCAATTGTGTATTTGATGGATCTCTAATTGACCTTGAGATCTCTTGTATAGACGATGTCTATGCCTATGGAATGTATTGGTTACTAGCTCCCTTGAGTTTATGATAGACTTTAGTATTGGTTGTATGCCTATTCACTGTTAATTGCTCTTATATATCCTGATTCTTACCTAGATATTCTTGGCAATGGGAGCTTGCTAATTTTTTATTATTTGCATTTATTTACAATAGTTCTGTAATTATAATTTTTAGCCTTGACTTGGATTAGCTAAGTTTTGGGGCTAACTTGCAATCATTTATACAACAGCACATTCTCTTAGATTTTGCAATGGTATACTATCATTATGGCTAATTCTTTGATGAATGATAGTGCTATTTTCAATATTAAATTGATGGTACTAATTTTCCCAATTAGAAGATGTAGGTATAGTAAGTACTAGTCCAAAAGAAGCAGGTTAGGTCATAAAAACCATGAGTGTAAAGCCCAAAGGCATGGATCAAGATTGTTAGGATAAGTTGGACGAGCTATATAAATCCACCCTTATATTATCATTGTCTAAATAAGTTAATTTCAATGTTGGGTCACCTAAGGATAATGCATGGTAGTAATGGAAAAAGATATGTAATCTTTATGACGGACAAAGTCTTGCATCACAAATGCATTGGTTGAAACAAATCATGGACCTTTGCATGAAGCAAGGGATTGGTGTGTCCATGCATTTGAATGAATTTCATTTGATTTTCAACTAGTTGACTTTGCAAGGCATTGAGTTTAAGGATAACCTACCTCCCATGTTCTCACTTGTGTCACTTCACAAGTCAGGGGACACTTTTCATACTACCAAGTGTGCTAATATACCTAAGGATGGCTTGAAACTCCATGATGTTGAGGGTGGTTTACTCATAGAGAAGATAAATAGAAAGAATGTGGATGTAGCCCATACTTATTATGCATTGATCATTAGGGGTAGACATGATAGTAAGAGCGGTAAGGACCGCCATGGTAGAGACTCAAGGTCTGAGTCTCATGGGTAGTTTTATAGTAAGTCACATGGTTATAAGTCCTCTCTTACATGTCATTACTATGTGAAGCAATGTCATATTCAACCACAATGCAATAAGATGTGTGATGATAAGTATAAAGAGAAAGTTAAGGGCAAAGTCCAAGAAAAGTGGGATGATTACAGTGTTGTCCCTAGTAAGTCCAATGTAAAGATTACAAAGATAAATGTAGTGTAGCCTGATTAGATGATGGGTTCATCTTAGCAACTTCCTCTCTTCATGCTTCTTAGTTGATTGGTGCTTTGTCTACATATTCTCAATGTTGGCTACTTGATTCGAGGGCTTCTTTTCGTGTTACCCTAGATAGGGGGTTGGTTTTAGCCCTATCACAACATGATAGGTTCTGTGAGATTGGGAAATGACTTGGCATTGGATATTATTGGCATTGGTGATGCACAACTAAAATTTCTTTCACACATATTTTTTATTGTACATAATGTATGTCATGTACGGGCTTTAACCAAAAGTCTTTTATATGCTAGATACTTGGATGGTGCAAGCTATTATGCATTGTTTGGTAATTTTGCATGGAAGATTACATGTGAAAATATTGTTTTTGATTGAGGTGCCAAGGATGGTAGCCTCTATCCTTTATTTGTATTTGAAACCATTGACTATGTTTTGGTTGTGGCTAAGATACCACATGTATCTTTATGGCATCATTGCCTTAGACACATGTCCTTAAAGGGAATGAAAATACTTGCTCATTTGTAGTATCTTCCACCTCTTGATTACAAATGTTATGATTGTTGTGACTATGGTCTTTATGGTGGGAAAATACAAAATTCCCATAAGAAGTTTGGCATTACAAACATAGGTGAGTCTTTGGCTCTTGTTCATTCTGATGTATGTGCCTATGCCTTGTCAGTCTCATTGGATGGCATAAAGTACTTGAAAACTAGTCTAGGCACATGCTAAAATGCCTAAGTTCTAACAATGGGGATGAATACACCTCTAAGGCATTTGATCAATTTTGTGATGAGAGAGGTATCAAGTGTTAATTGACCACTCCCTACACCCCACCCAACAATGGTATTATCGAGTGCATGAACACGACCATTCATGAAAGAGTTTGCACTATACTTAGTTAGGTAAGCTTATCACAACAATTTTGGACTGAGAAAGTTACTACTATTATATATTTGATAAATAGATCCCTATGTATCGCTATTGGTTGTCATGTTATAGAGAAGGTATGGTTTGGAAAATATTTCTCATATGTGCATCTTAGAGTCTTTGGATGTGAGGCTTTCTGCCATATACCTAAGGATAAACAAAAAAAGTTGAATGCATCTTTCTTGGTTATGTGGGGATGTAGGTGAGATGGTCTATCGCCTATAAGATCTATAGCTCGGAAGGTAATCTATAGCCACGATGTTGTTTTTCATGAGAAAAAGATACATAAGTAACCCTTGAGCAGGTAGTTAAGGTATGCAAGGTGATCTTTCAAGAGGAGTCTCCTATTACCATACAATCAGCTAGACATCTTGCAAAGTTGATGTTCCAATGGCCCATGATCATGATGTTGGATAGGATGTACATGTCATAGAACTCAAGTGAAGCCCTTACTTATGAGGAGGCCACGTGCAAAGGTGATAGTCACTCTTGGAAGAGGACCATGCAGTCTAAGTTCTATTCACTATAGAAAAACCATACATGGGATTTGGTTCCTTTACATGGTGAAAAACATGCATTGCCATGCAAGTCAGTATACAAGTTGAAGAGTACCTTTAGATGCCTCAAGCCAACATATAAGGCCAAATTGGTTGCTAAGGGTTTTAGGCAGGAGCAGGGCATTGACGTTGATGAAGTCTTTTCTCTTGTAGTCAATATAACTATCCTATGCTTGGTTTTGGTCTTGGTCACACAGTTAGATATGGACCTTTATTAGATGGATGTGAAAATGACTTTTTTGCATGGGTACTTGCATGAGGATATCTATACTCATAATGATATGGATTTGTGTTTTTACATGAAGAAGACTTGTGATGGTAGCCTTATATCTTGGTACTTTTTATGTCGATGATCTGTAATTGCTGGGAGAGCTCATGATGAGCTAGATACTTTTAAGACTCTGCTTAAGAAGAGATTTGAGATGAAGGATATGGGTCGGCCTCATATACTCTTGATATGTGCATCACAAATGATCACTCTAAGGGGCTATACTTGGCCATGATAGCCACTCGCCCTCGTATAGCATTTTTAGTGGGAGTTATGATACACTATATGGCTATACTTGGCCGACAACATTAGGATGATGTAAAGGATATCATGAGATACCTAAAAGCCATTGCAGATATGAGCGTTTGCTATTATGGCAAGGATACTACAATCATGGGTTATAATGACTCTGACTATGTAGAACATGCAGATAGTGGAACGTCCACCTTCTTTGGGTATGTCTTCATTGTTGCTAGAGGTGTTGTTTCTTGGATGCCTAGGGTGTAGAAATGCATGGCCTTATCCACTCCTAAGGTAGAGTATATTGTAGCCATCAAGGCTTGTAAGGAGGCCATATGGTTAGACCTCATTGGAAAATCATGGTATTACTATTACTCCTACACTACATTCAAATTCTACTAGTACTTTTCAATTGGCCAAGAATTTGGTCTTCGATACAAAGACAAAGCACATTGAGGTGTGCCATTACTTTATCAGGGAGGTGTAGAGGACAAGTCTATTGAGCTTCTCAAGATCTAGATTGACAAAAATCCTATACATCTACTCACTAAAAGTCTTTTAGTAGAATGTTTTGCCTTTGTTAGGAAGATAATGGGCATAGGATGAGATGATGTTTATTCCTTATCCTGATATACTTTATGACATTTTTACTTTATCACTTTTTTTAAATTCTTTCCTCACTAGAGGCACATTCACCTTTAAGTTTGGAGGTTGCTGGGGTAAAGGCGTTTGTGCCTATGTCACCATGTATTTACTATTTGCACAGTAATTGCACACCTATACACTCTAGGGAGTGGGTGCCCATCACTGTCACTTTATTCTTTATTCTTTCAGTGACTATTGAATAAGGAAAGGCTAGCTACACGTTGTGACTATTGGAGTTCTTACATATTGTGTGTGTGTGTGTGTGTGTGTGTGTGTATCTCTCGCTCTCTTGATTCATCCTCCATAGCTCACATCTCTCTTACTTTTGCTTGCATGTGCTTCCACTTTCTCATGCTTCTACTCGGCCTTCTCCCTTCATGACAAAGATTCTCATAAAGTTCTTTGGACAATTGCCACCAACTAACTCTAAAAATCTCATGGCTATTTAGAGTACAAAAGTAATGCAAACCTACTTTCCATGGAAGTATACCTTTGGCACCAAAACTATCTTTAAAGGCTAGTCTTTTTGCAATAGACACACTCCTCATGGAAACATACCTTTAGCACTTGAACTATCTTTAAAGGCTAGTCTTTTTGCAATAGGCTTGCTAGCCAACTCATGTCATTTTCAATATCTTATCTAAGGTTCATTGTCTATATTTATTGAATCCACCATGGCTTTACTCTCATAGACAATCTTGCATAAACAAGTGGCTAGTAGTATGGCAAGCATTGAAGACATTGAGCTTATTCTTTTTATCCTTCACAAAGCAAAATTATACTATGGTCCTTCCTGGAATTAGAATAGCACTTGATGGAGCATTATAGAGAATAGGAAAGACTCCATTAAATCAGTAAACACATGTTGAGATGACAAGCTCAACATGTGTGGACATTGATAATGGACCACTTGGCTAGATGGATCCACATGTCTACACTTAGCACGTCAATGGTCATTATGATCCTCACATGGCTACTAACTTATCACTCATTATATTTAGTTTGTTGCGCCTTCCTTTGGTTGGCATAGTTATAGCACCAATTGATTAGTATAGTTAGTTATACATTGTTTGACTTAGTAGACCACTTTCCTTTATGTTATATATTATCTATACTTTGTGTATATTATATTGTGCATGGAAGAAGAAGAAGAAGAAACCAGCAAAAAAATGTCTTGGCCTCCATCTCTCTTCTTGTGTTCTTGAGTGAGATTTCTCTTGTGTGTATGGTATGTGTTTGGTGTAGCAACTCAAGCAAGTCCCCCCACCACATGATTCTTGACATGGTATCAGAGCGATGCCACTAAGAGGCTAGTTTTGAAGGCTAAAGTGAAGGAGAAGAAGGAAGGATTCAAGTAAGCAAGCAACGGGTAAGAATCTCTCCCATTCTTCCACTCTTTCTCTTGGATAGTGCCTGTGGAGGCATTGGAAGCAAGGTAGAGTAAAAATCTCAGATTGCTGTGAGATTTGGTGTATGCCATCTGAGGCCATTTTAGGCCCTGTTTTAGACATGCAAGGGTACGAACAACAGTTTCAGAGCATATTGCAATTTTGGTTGCAACGATCGAAAGTGGATATACAGGTTACTAATTTCACATTTGTAAATTTGAGGTGTTTGCCAGAAGCAAATATAAGTTTTATATGCAAAGAGGTTGCAGAATACATGTACAGTTAAGCAAGTAGTGAAAAGGCTACTTGATGTATTGCTGTGCACCGTTTGTGAAAGGTTGTAGAACACTTGCTTACTGTTTTGTATAATTTTTTATAATGGTAGAGAATAGTGGAAACCCCATCATTGAGAAGCTAGACAAGAACAACTATTCATAATGGAAGTTCCATGTGATGAACTTCCTTATTGAAAAAGGACTTTATGAGTTCATTTCAGGTGAAGAAAAGGAGCCAGAGCTGAGTAATCTTGTGACTGTAGATGAATTAAAGGCATGAAAAGAATGAAATGCAAAGGGTAAAAAGGTGATGTATTGGCTATCTACAGTCATTGATAATACTATGCTGGGGCATATCAGGAATGTAGAAAATTCACATGTAGCTTGGATAATTTTTGAGAACATGTTTTCACTAAATATAAAGGCACAAAAGATTCAACTCAAGCAAGAGTTGAATACTTTGAAGAAAGGAAAAATATCTATCAGTGAGTATATTCTGAAGGTGAAGAGCATTGCAGATGCTTTGGTAGCAATTGATGCAATATGCCTGAAGATGATGATTTGCTTTCATCTACTTTGGGTGGTCTTAATAATGACAAGACTTGAAAATCATTTGTCACTTCTGCATATGTACAAAAGCCATTTTTAAATTTTGATAAATTGGTTTCTCTCATGATTACCGAAGAGATTAATATGTAGTGTGACTCGTTTGAAAGAAATTGTGAACAGGTCCAAGCATTTTCCTCAAGTTTAGGAAGGGGATGTGGCAAATCCTCTTCGAGGGGCCATGATATGGGACATATTGGTAATAACCAGCAAAACATGTTAAATTAGCAATTTGGTAAAATATAGGTTTCAGAAGGCCATGGAAACTTTAGAGGCAAGGAGATCTCTAGAGGAAGAGATGGATGGCAGATCAGAGGTTCTGATAATTCTAGTATTGTTTATCACTATTGTGGCAAAACATGTCATATTGCAACTCATTGTTATGCTAATAAGGATGATATCCACAACGGTAAATTGTAGCAAGGAAACTATTAAGCCTTACTAGACTAGAAATATCATATGGTACTACATCTATAGTTAGCTCTTGGTTTGGAAGACTAAGGAGTAGCCCCACATCTTTAGGTGGATCTACAAGTATTGCAGATAAAGACAAAGCAAATAAGAAAGCGTTGGATAGTAATGATGCATCTACTAGTTATTTGGGAGTTGATGGAGATTCTAATGGCTCACAAAGTTTGGATGATGAGCTTGGTATTCCTTTAGTCAAGACACTAGGTGTACAAAGAGCATATGGTAATGTAAAGTCTCCATTAACTAATCTAGTGATACACAAGTGGTCTAGCAGGGTCAAATACCCTGTTAAAAGGTTTGGTTTGGAAGGCCATGCAACTCACCATTATGCTTACATGGTAAAGGTAGTTGATGATGTTAAGCCCACTTGTTTTGAGGATGCTATTGGTCATGCTCATTGGGATGCGGCAATGGATGAGGAGATGGTTGCATTACAAGCCAATAAGAATTGAAATTTGGTATGTTTACCTAAGGGCCTAAGGGCAAGAAAGCTATTGGTTGTAATTGGATTTACAAAATCAACCATAACGTAGATGGTTTGGTTAGTAGGTGTAAGGCTAGGCTGATTGCAAAAGGCCATGCTCAAATATATGGCATAGATTATGAAGAGAAATTTAGCCTAGTTGCTAGAATGGCAATTATTAGATGTGTGATTGCTTTGACAGTAGCCATTGACAGTAGTCAAAGGTTGGAATTTATACCAAATGGATATCAAGAATGCCTTCTTACATGGTGAATTGCAAGAAGAGGCATATATGGAGTAGCCAACAGGCTATGAGGATTTAGAGTGTCCCACATATGTGTGCGAGTTAAAGAAAGTGATGTGTAGGTTGAACCAAGCACCTAGAGCATGGTCCGATAAGATCGGAGAGTATATTTTCAACATTAGCTTTTATTTTTATGATACAGATCACTCATTGTATGTGAGAAAGGAAGATGCAGGCTTGGTCATCATAGTCATCTATGTAGATGACTTGATTATTACAGGCGATAATGACAATGGGATTGCTAAAGTTGACTTTTTGAAGAAGAAGTTTGAGATGAAGGATTTGGGTACACTGAAGTACTTTCTTGGTATTGAGGTGATTAGGTGTAATGCGAGTATATGGCTATTCCAAAGGTAGTACGGCTTCTTGGATATGGTATCCAAGTATGGTATGATAGCATGTAAGCCTCTTTTAGTACCATTGGAGCAAAATGTGAAGTTGAGTGTTGAAGACCCTACTATGTTCAAGAGGATAGTAGGGAGTCTGATTTACATGACTATCATAAGGCCAACGCTTGAGCTATGCTATTGGCCTTGTTAGTCAAGATATATAGGTGTTCAGATACATAGATGCAATTTGGGCTGGTAGCATGTCAAATAGAAGATCTACCAACGAATTCATGTTTTCCCTTGGTAGTGCAACAGTTACATGGAGTAACAAAAAGCAATCTACAGTTGCTTTATCAAGTACATAGGCTGAGTATAGAGGTGCTGTTGTGGCAATATGTGAGGTGGTACGGCTACAAAAGTTATTAGGTGATTTGGATGTGGAGGGAGATGGTCAATTTGTCATTCACTGTGATAACATGAGCATCATACAGCTAGGTAGGAACCCAATATTCCATGCTAGGACAAAACACATTGAGGTGCACTACCACTTTGTGAGAGAGAAGGTACTTGTAGGAGAGATTGACTTGGTATATGCTAGCACACACGATCAAATAGCTGACATTTTAACAAGGCATTGGGTGCAAAGAAGCTTTGAAAGTTTCAAAGCTTACTTGGAGTTGCAGAGATACAATTGAGCTTGAGGGGGAGTGTTGAGATGGTGGAAAGCTCAACACGTGCAAACATTAATGATGGATTTCCTAGCTAGATGGGTTTGCACGTCTACACTTAGCACATCGGTGGCCATTATGATCCTAACGTGGTCGCTGACTTATCACTCATTATATTTAGTTTGTTTCACCTACCTACAACTATCATAGTTATAGCGCTAGTCCATTAGTATAATTAGTTATGCGTTGTTTGACTTAGTAGACCACTTTTCTTTACATTGTATCTTATTTATACTTTATGTACATTATATTGTGTGTGGAAGAAGAATAAGAAACTAGCAAGAAAATGTTTTGGTCTTCATCTCTCTTCTTGTGTTCTTGAGTGAGCTTTCTCTTGTGTGCATGGTGTGTGTTTTGCACAACAACTCAAGCAAGTCCCCCCACTTTGTGATTCTTGACAACAAAAACATAATATGGTCTTTCTTGGCATCAGAATAATAGTTGATGGAGCATTGTAGAGAACAAGATAGGGACATGTATTCGTTCAATTTATGGTCATTATTTACACATGACCATTAACACCACCTAACACTCCCCCTTAATGGCAGTAGTGTGAATGTCTTAATTACACAAAAGAACAAAAACCAAGATGCATCACATTTCCCTTAAAATTTCATGGTGCTTCACTCCCTAGAGCTATATGTTATAATTTTTATAAGGAGGATAATGCATTTAACCTAAATCTAATGTTGCTTTGATTATCAATAACATCAATGACTATGTCTTTATATTCTTCTTCTATATCTCATGATTGGAGTTAAGGAACAACAACTTTTCATTCCATTGATCACCTTTACTCCCCCTCAATGGGATGAGAAAGGAAAAGATTGCAAAATAAGCATATTGATCTTGAACAAAAGAATCTACAATCTAAGCATCATTACCAGTCTTATCCATAGATGTAGTGGCATTTGCTTTTAACTCATTGAAATTATATACTTCTCCACCATAATCATTGCCAATATTAGGAATGGCATTAGAAACAAAGTAGTCATGTATATTTGAATGACCAACACCTTCTATGTTGTCCGTATTCAGAGCTTCATGGGCCAAAAAATATTGCGGTAATCAAGGATGGAGAAATTTGGCCACACTCTACAATACAATCTACTGGTGCATAAATTAAGACTTCAATATCTTGAAAGTAAGGGTCTTGTTAAGTACCATCATACAAAGAGAATTGGAAAGATACACATTTAATGCCATAATCCAAAGAGAATTGGTAGGCTTCATAGGGATTTTCAATGTATCTCTCATGAAATCCTTAGCTGCTCGCTAAATTAGGAGAGCTAGGGAAATCCAAAATTGGACAAGTTAATCCATGCTAATTAGAAAGACCTTTGATGCCATCTACATCACGTGCCCTTTGATGTCCAAGCCCTTTACTACATGCATGTAGCCAGAGCCAACACTTCAACAAGATGTTTAATGCCTAATTCACTAGGGTGAAGAAAACACTTGGCAAGACGAAGAAACTTAAGTAGTTCAACCTTCATCACTCTTTATTCAAGCTTTACTCATAACCATGTGAATCCACATCAACATGTGAGTAACTTGATGATATATCAGTCATAATAGGTGAGTATCACACTAGGTTTCTTAATAGATAGAATCCCAAACTCTTCGTCCAAGCTTTGCTCAAAACCATTTGAATCACATTAGCATGAGAGAAACCTAATGATGTATTAGTCGCAATGCGTGAGTCCCTTACCTTCTCCTTGCTTTTCCTCAACACTTATGATGTATTAGTCGTAATGCGTGAGTCCCTTACCTTCTCCTTGCTTTTCCTCAACACTTATGATGTACTTGGTGGAGTGACTTGTGATTGTAATCTAGGACTTCAAGGCCTATAAATAGACCCATGATTAAGAGACTCCTTTGACCTATTCAATGTGTGTGAGATTGTTCACTTGTTTTCTATGGAGCCACACTCTCTTACATATCACTCCCAATTTTTATCTTGCACATTGGTATACCAACTACTCATTTAACCAAAGGTAACATCCTTGCTAACTCTTAACTTATGTCTAAGAGCATTATAGAATCCATACCCCTTATGTTCAAGAAAATATCCCACAAATACACATTAGTTTACTTTGAGATCTAATCTACTATGCAACTCATCAGGAATATGCACATAACAATATATATAAATACTTTCCAATGGGATAGATTTGGCTTTTTGCATGTATACTTCTCCTTAAGTATCATACCATGTACAACAACTGTAGGTATCCTATTCATAATGCATACAATAGTGGCACTTCAATCCAATAATAGTGAGGTAAGTTTCTTTCAGGCATCAATTCTCAAGCTACATTTGCAATATGCCTATTTTTTTGCTAAGCAACTCTATTTTGTTGTAGAGTATACCTACATGTGAACTACCTTTGAATACCATTTTTTTAAAAGGAAATGAGAATAAGTACTTTGTCACTCCATCTGACCTAAGGCATTTAATATGCAACCTTGTCTCCTCAATCAAAGCTTTAAAGGTTTTAAAGTGAGTGAACACCTCGCTTTTCTCATGTATAAAATAAACGCATACTTTTTGAGTATGATCATCAATGAAAGAGATCTAATGTTTGCGACCACTCATGGTTACAATGTTTGTAAGATTACACACATCAAAATCAACTCAATTGGCTTCTTACATATATGATTTTCATGTAGAAATACATATCTTGACTACTTTCCAAATTGACATACTGCACATACTTTATGTGTCCCATCAACTCTAAACTTTGGTAAGCCATCCACAATATATTGTTTTGACTATATATTATTTAGATGTGCATATCTACATGAATTCATTTGTGTCAAATTTCAATGTCTGCCACAACTCCTAAACCTTATGTAATCATAATAGCATCCATTTCAGGTGGACCTACATCAAGAGTGAACAATTTGCTAATACACTTACCTTTTGTAATAAAGCTACACTCATTTCTAGGGTTCTCTACATAACAACCATCATATGTGAATCAAGCTTGGAATCCCTATTCCAGCAGATGACCAATACAAACGAGGTTCTTAGTTATGTTTGGTACATGTAGCACAAAAGTCAAGTACTTTATTTTACCATCTTGCATACTCAAGGGAGTATCTTCAATGTGAGTAATGGAATGGGTTCTATCTCCCATATTTCCACATAGCTTGAAGACTCTAGACTACATATCTCTCTAAACTACTCTCCACAAGAAGTCATTGGTTAGAGGCACTAGAGTTCACATATTATATACCATTCTTAGACGAAACATTAGCAATCATAGCATTCATAAAATGCTACATGAAAAAAAACTATTCACTTTTACCATAGTTACTTTTGCTCGCACATCATAATTTCCTTGTACTTTTTTTCCATTCTTTATTTTAACTTTCTTTTCGAAACAATTACTAAAAATATGATATTTCTCACCACAATGCTAGCATTCCCTATTATTACCAAAATTCTACTACTATTGGTTAAAATTTACAACTTGCCCTCTTTGGCTCCCCCTTCCTTGGGATTGTCCTCCCTTATTTTGTTGTGTACCACAACTTTGACCATGACCACCATCTTAGCCTCCATCATGACCTGTACCTCTATTAGTAGAATAAAGTACATGTTCAAACTTACTCTTACTTTGAGAAGAAGAGGAATCCAAAGCAAGGTTCTTCTCATTAAGTATTAGCATAGAGATCAAATTTGCAAAGTCCGAGATATCATCCCTAGTATTCATAAATAACATAAAGCTCTTGTAATCATCTCCAAGTCCATCTAAACATGCTCACACAATATCATTATCATCAACTGTTACATTAATAGATTCAAGAGCTTCCATAATACTCTCGATCTTTAATGCATAATTATTGATGGAAAAAATTCCTCTTTTAACTTGATTTAACTCTAACTTGAGCTATGGCTTATCCAAATCCTTCTTAGCTTGCATTTGTTTCACAGTAGCATTTCATTGAGGGACTTCAAGTGCCACTACCATTTTCCTTCAATGCAGTTCTAAACACATTTGCATTTCAAGAAATTTATCATCCTAAACTTCCACATAGGATAATTATTCTTATCAAGCTTCTCACTGACAATGTGGTTAAAATTGTTAGACATTTTGACAATACATGTAACTTTGCAAAACCTACAATCTAGAACCAAGCCGATACCAAGTATACTATAACCAAAACACATTCTTTTTCACTGCCTACAAAACAATAGCTACAATTTGTCATTTGTTTACAAATACCCTCTATGTCTGCAACTTGGCAAATATCTCAAGCCTTATAGATTCAAAATCTATAACCTTTACGCTTGTAAATGGCAAACATAAATGAATTTACATTATGTTGAAAGGCTACTTTCGATCAACTTACATGACTAGAGCAGAGATAAAAATGATATCGGATGGCAAAAATCACTACAAGACAACCATAAAGGGCTCAACTACTAGCAATATATATTGCTCTTCAAGCTCACCAAGTTTCACTGCAATCAAAGATTGTAGCCATGGTAACCTTAAGAGCCTCCTATAGAGGTATATTGTAAGACACGTCAAATAAGATGGAAGAGTTTCTCACCCATTTCTTGCTTGCTTTCTTTCCCACACTATCGCTCTTCACCTTAGGCTTCAATTGAGCTCCATCCAACCATGGAACTACTCTGATATCATGTAATTAGACAAGAGGAGAGAGAGATGAAGCAATCAAGTGTACATGTTCACAATGGAGACTTGAGCACATAGAGAAGGAAAGCTAAAATCTTATTATTATTATTATTATTATTATTATTCTTCTTCTTCTTTCTTCCACACCAAAAAACTTACTATACAACACGATAAAAGACTAACATGAGAGTACTAGAACATATGTACATTGAGTCACTAATTGTAAAGTTGTTAAGGATAGATGAGGTGGCACAATAAAAATGCCACAACCAAGAGTGGACTACATAGGTGTAGTCCAAACATAGAATCACTAGCTTATCCTGCATGTTAGTTACCTAACACCTTAGTGAGTAAAGTCCTGCCACATCACTAAGGCATATAGTGGATACCAGCTCATGTGGAGCTCAACATCTCAACATTCTTGGTCCATTTTTGGGCAAAGATATGCACTCCAATTAATCACATAACCTTTTAGTTTTAATCAAGAAGTAGTAAGAGAGTTCTTAGACAAATATATGGTAAGTGTTTTGATAGATATGAACATTTTTTACAGAAATCGGTACGACAATTTCCAAAGGGGATTGAAAATTATGGAAAATGGAACTCCAAAAGTAGTAATGACTCAGTTCATGAGCAAAGACTCAGAGGTCTACCTCTACAACATCTTTATGATAACTTCAAAATGTAGCAATTGATGAGCTATGGGGATAACCTTACAATTGTAGGATAAGGACAAGGCCTTTCCCAAACCTTTAGGACTTAATGTCACATTGGTATCATGGGATGGGCCACTATGCTTACCACACATAGACAAAAAGGCATCATAGAGAAGAGGATAGAAGACTCGGCAATGTATAGCACCTGAATGACTTCAAGAAAGATTTGTTGAGAAATGTGCAATCACATCCACCATAGCCTATTTGTAAGGAACATCAAGGCAAAGAAATACATTACAAATAAAGCCTAAGACTAGGTCATGTATGCATGGTTTATTAAAACCATAGTTGGTGAATACCATGGTCACTTTCCACCTTTTTTCACCGACCACTACCACCTGTTGTAAGCCTATAAAAGGCACTCATCCCCACACTCATTTCATCAATCATTATCATTCAATTGTACTTGCATTATGCTTGGATAATATCACTTGTTCTTCTTTGGCATTGCTTATGCCTCATTATGATTATCTATTTGCTCATCAGTGATCCTCCTTAGCATGCATCCTCGATATTCTCACATGGTATTAGAGCGTGTTTCAAGTTAATGAGTCATTAGGCCATTGATTGGGTCACTTCAGTTTGAATTTTTGGCTCCCTCCACTTTTCCATGAATCTCTCACCTACCTCCATAGCCATCCACCTTCATTGGAGGACTTGAATCTCTCAAACTAGGCCATTTCAGCTCGTGCTTTCTTCTGGGAATCTCTTCCTTAACTCAGGGCACTCCTTCCCATCACTTTATAGTGTGACATTGGTGTCTCTCCTCTCCAGCATTGTGTGTTTTCCCAATCGCTTGCCTGCTTGTACTTGTAGTCCATTCGTACAACCTACGCAGTCCGTTGTCGTGATGCTACGCGTCCACCACTGCAAATTTAAGGGCAGAGTTTTCTACCAAGAAATTGATCACATTAGTCAACGTCAATAGGAGTTTATTTTCCATTATGTGTATTTCTTGTGTTTGCATTTGCATGACACACGGGCACTTGTAGTTAGGCTAGACACATTCTCTTCAGTGCATTCATGATTTTTGTGGAAGCATCACTCGATTGATTGCATAGCACATATTTTAAATTGCAAACTACATAAGTGATTGGGCACAAAGTTCTTTTCCAAAGCATGTTCTTGATAGGGCACTATGCATGAAAAATAGGTTCATATGAAGAGAATGTATGTTTTGAAGATGACACAAGTCTCGAGCGTGGTTGAATGACTCTTTCAATTGCATCTATGTCTCCTTGACGAAGTTGACGGATTTCTATCCAAGAAGAGAATGGATAACTATTGGATCATAAAGAACAAGTTAAGTGTATGGAGATGACTTTGATTTTTGACTTCAAGTTTACAAGTGGTGGCCATCACACAAGCTACATCGAC
The DNA here is from genome assembly GCF_053477565.2 of Lygodium microphyllum. Classification (NCBI taxonomy): domain Eukaryota; kingdom Viridiplantae; phylum Streptophyta; class Polypodiopsida; order Schizaeales; family Lygodiaceae; genus Lygodium; species Lygodium microphyllum. The sequence goes on from NC_141148.1 coordinate 103,854,866, forward strand.
ATAGTGGTATGGTTGGGAATATAATTGTAAAAGAGGTTCATGCTTCAAAAGCAATGGATTTTGGTTCAAAGTTGGGTTCTTCGTAGGAGCCGTTATTGCTTCAGTAGGATCCGAGGCTACTAAAGCAAAGGCTAGTGTCAAATGGTTCTAGTTTTAGTTTCAAGTGTGATGAACCTGCTGAGAAGCGAAAAACAGTTTTACATAAAGTTAGAAGGATTGCAATTTGCAAAGGAGAAAGGAAAAGAGCCAAATGCAAGCCAAAAGAAAGGAGGAGATGGGATCAGAAATCAAGCAGTTGTCCATTTACAAGCATTCCAAGGAGAGGTAGGTGTTGCAGGAAACTATCCGTTGTTGAAGGGTTTTCGAAAGCAAAGTTGTGACCACAGAGGACCTTTATGAATTTCAAGATAGAAGATCAATCAAGCGATTAAGCAAGACAAGAAAATGATGCCAAGTAACAATATCTTTCCAAGAGTTAATAGCCTCCTTCCACTGGTGAATATTGTCAAAGTGTTACCTGAAGCCAATGCATGTGATCAGACAAAGATGAAAGCTCTTGTGAGGCTCTCTTTTCTACATTTGAAAATCAGTTCCTTCCTCTTCTTTGGCAACAACAACATTTTGAACTTTCTGAAAAAGTAACTCAAGCTCTTCCACTCCAAAAGAACTCAAAACAGAGCTCATGCAACATCAGCAGGATCCAAAATCCATCCCTCCTGGGTTGCACACTCAAGCTGCACTTTCTCTTTCACATTTGGTGTCTTGGCTTCATGTGCAAATGTTTGCAATGGGAGGAAGTACAGATGAATTGAATCCAGCTTGTGGAAAACAAGATGCTTACTGCAGTTGTCCTGCTTAGTCTGTACAGTCTCTAACCATAGATCTAGAGAATCGGTCAAAGAGATTACTGATTCAGCCCGTTGTAAAATAAGAGCCGTTCACAAGGGGTACCTCTACACAGATGCAGAGTTCCTTGCTTGATTCCAGAAGTTGATCATTATTTGCTGCCGGTGATCTTTTCATGAGTGCAGGGAACTCGCTAGTATAACAGAATCCATGCTTGTCGAAATCAGAGACAAATATGTATAACAAGGAGCTTATAAGAATTCTAGTAACAACTGCAAATGCCTGTATACAGATGCAGGGTCCCCCATGTTATGTTTCTCCCAAGGCTTGTTCTAGTTCATCAATAGTGATGTAACCGCTCCCATCTTTATCGAAGTACTGAAAAGCAGAAAACAAGAGTTCTTCTTTATCCATCTTGTTCATATGCACTGTAGCAGTGATGAACTCCATGTAATCTATGATCCATTCCCATCAACATCTGTCGCTTTCACGGACTTCATGTTCTGCAAGAACAGTACCAAGGAAGGTACATTATCATCCACTTCATATAGATCTTGAAGGGCTCGAATAGAGGTTTTCCGAACAGCTGGATTCTTGTCACTCAAGGTCCATCCTATATATTTCAGATACAAGTCTTCAACGAACTAAGGTCCTCATCCCCAAGTAATTGATGTCTTAGAAGATGTTTGAGAAGACCAATAGCACTTACAGCAACTAAAACATCTATGTCATCTGCTAGTTCAATCATTCGACTACAGAAACTTTTGGTGAACAGACCCCCTGTTTATGTTGCTTTTTCTTCCCCCTTTTTCCTGTGGTTATCTGAGAAAATTGAAAGGTTCAATTGCACCAATCCCTGTCTTTCTGAGCAGCACGTCAAATGAAGGGGCAAAGAATCCAAGGGATGGATTAAGTGGCAACCCAAAACATGAGATCTGGTATCAAGTTGTATGGTCTTCCTTATCAATAACAGGCTCTCTCATGCTCTGTATATTCCTTCCTCTTTTGTAGGTTGGGAGCCAAATTTTTTTCTGTCTTTTCTACGGTAGGCGCCCCCTGAGAATCACACGCCGCCGCTTTTTCATACAGAAAAGCGGCCCCTCAAAATAGCAGAATTCTGACTCCCATGCGGGCTTGTTTGAAAAATAGATTGCCATGTGTTGCACGAAATAGAATCCACTCGAAGGCTGCAGCCTTAGATTTGGCCACTAAACCAGGTATGCATCCTAACTTTACTATACATCCATCCTGATGCTGACACTATTGACTCTTGCTTAACGTTGTGCGGACCTTTTCATACAGATTGGATTTGTGAATCCAAAGTTTTCCAAAACTATCATAACATTTTTACATTTCAAAACCAAAAAGTAAACCTCCAACACGAAAGCTTCAAAAACTAGAGGATAGTTCTGAGCTTATGAAACTACTATGGTAGCCCATTTCCAAAGCAGCTGTCAAACCTTTAGAAAGCTTCAAGATGCGCCTCATGGTCATACTGTCTATATCCAATCAGACAGTAACTTATCCCTCAGATCAAAACTTTTCCACCACATCCATTAGTATCACATGAAAAGTAGTACATACCAATCTTCCACATTCCATAAGGTGACCATGTGATTTATTTGATCAGTGCTTGCAAAGAAAAATGCATTCCTCTTAGATAGATCCTCAGAAAATTAAGAGGACTCTACTAACTCTTGTTGCTGTGCAGTTGCATTACTACGGGCAAGAGAAAAAAAACATGCCAGCCTTTTGTAGCACTAGTTGATATTCCAAAAGTTCACTGTAGGTGCGCACCAATCTGTCTCACTGTTAGAGTTAATATCCAGAAGCTCTGTTTCGAGTTCACTCAACTCCACCTCCAATTCATCCAGATCCACGTCTTTCCGTGCTGCTGGTGATCGAGGTGCAGTAGGTATGCCAGCTTTTGCCATTTGCTCTTTCAGAAAACATAACTTTCGTTGCATTTCTCCACATCTTTTGACCTAATTGGCATAGGTTCATTGGAAAGGACTCTTGTCTGAATTTAAATCTTTGGATTGAAGCAAGCCCAGCTCCCCCAAATAAGAGACAGTTTCATATGCAGATTTCGAGGGGATAATTAATTATATGGTAGGCTTCCATACTTGGCATACATGCCAACTAGAGCATTATAGATAAGTTCATTTTTCTCCAACCCCCTCTCCACTATACTGCCCACGTAGAACAAAATGCAAACACAACGACTAAGTATGTACAAAGTAACAAATGTCACACACACATACTTTTTGGTGGATTCCACACCTCAGATACGCAGCAGTACGACACCATCTCGGAGGATTGTGCATCATGCCTTACCTCCTTGTGCATTCTAGATATGGTGATTGTAGGCTATTCATCACATTGTTTAAAGGGTCCCATTCTCTAGCTAGTGGTGAGACTGAAAGCACCCATTCACAAGTAGATTTGAAGAAAATCGTCGTCAACTTTGGAGACTGAGAGGCGAAGATCAAAGATTAGAATCACACTATGTTGAAAAACTCCTATTGATGATAGCTTTTTGGAAGAATTGATGGCTATAGCATGGCATGCTTGTAATTGATTGGACTGTTTGATCGCCATTCGGTCATCTCCTTTTGCTGAGTCCTCCCTTTTCATAGAGGCATTACAATTCTAATATTTTTGTAAACACGACATCATGATTCTTGAAGTAATCATTGTCATCAAGATATCGACAAAAACAAAAGCTTTCAGCTTTAAGAAAAGCTTAAGCCTTAATTAGGAAAAGCCATGGCTTTTTGCATAAACGTTAGCAGAAACATGCTATTAAAGGAGGTGGAGAATAAGTTTAAAAAGGATGGAAACCTGCTTGCAGTGAGAGGGGAGAAGGTGGAAGGTGACGAAGAGGATCATTGGCGATCACGATGAGGAGGACGATTGAAGCAACGATGAACATGCTGAAGGGGCCCACCTGCAGTCGAAGAGGCCACTACGACGACAGAGGAGAAGGCAAAGACGACGTTGATGCGATGACAGGAACAAGTAGAAGAAGATGACAAAGACGTGATAAAGACACGATAGAAGACGTTGCTGCAACGAGCTGAAGTCAAAGGTGATGAAGGAAAGGTCAAGCTAGAAGGTGGTGACGGAGACAAACCATAAGGTGTTGGTGTGCTAGTCCAGGATGTGGGTGTGTGCGATGATGAACACGCCAATGCTCAGGATCAACCACAGTGACTCAGAAAACCATTGACCGTGTCGTGCGGTAGTACTCGCTGCTGAGGGACCACTCGATGACTTTCACCAACAATCGTTGCTCCAGCTCATGCAATGTCGTCTGATACTTTTGCCTCTCTACAACATCAACATCGTCTTCATGCTCGTGTATTTCTTATAGAGGATAAAGAAGAGCTTGAAGCTGGTCTTACTGGAAGGAGGGTCATCATTGACACCTAAGGACTGCTTTGCGGAGATCCAGCAAAGGTGGCTGAAGCCACATCAAGATCCAACCACTGAGATTGACTTTTGCCTTGACCACAAGCCTTAAAGCATCGACAGTTTGTCTTAAAACTACATTCTTCATTGAGTGCCCACACCTGGCTTTTCTGCAAAAGCTCCAACAGAACATCGCTCCCACCCTTACCTATTTAGAACTTCATGGCCACAAGTATTTCCTATTCTCTCTATTGAGTCCCTTATGAGCTGCAACTTGAGGACCTTAAAACTCCATCTCGATTAAGCCTTTCTACTTAGCCTTTTTGCTCAATTATTGTGTTCCTCCGGCAACAATACGAAGCTTATCACCTTCTTTAATCTTCTTGAGCTTAGCTTCATATCCATGATGACATGTGCTTAAAACTTATGGATTCTTTATGTATTGACATCTCTATCATCCATTTTTAAACGCTTAACCATGTCAATTTAACCTCTCTCAAAGGCAAGAATCTTTGAATTTTAAAAATAAGCTCGAAGGAAGGACAAGAGTTCTCTCTGCCTTACTATGCTCCCAATTAGCAATAATAAAACATCTTCTTATTATGGTCTTCAACATGTACAACAAGTGTACATTCATGATTTTATCTTAAGTTCTCTTCATCTCGCTTAAGCGTCCCTGTGATGAGTCACATTCACGAATCCCCCCGCGCGAATCTTGTGCAACACCGTGCGTGCAACAATGCTAACAATTTCCATAGGCATTTTGAAGCCTACTATCTAATCTACCTCCCCATCAAATCTCTTGCCATATAATCACATGTATGTGCTGCAATCATCAAAAAATTAGTCGCATGTAAAAACCCTAAAGAGGGCAACCATAGCTATCAAGCTTCAAGCTCATGCTTCACTTCCTTCTCTCACTCCTTTGTCTCAAATCAAGTCACCGACTCTCTAATCTACCCCGACACTTAGTTTTTAGCAGAGCTCACACATCAAATCAACAAAAGGAAGGGATTCAACTTCGAGATCGAACATCAAAGGCTCAATTTCTTGATACTTACATTGTGTTTTTTAGCACTAGTGCTTCTTGTGTCTTTTCACACACTCAAATTCAACTCTCTAGCTGGTCTATTCTCAGTTATTTGCTATTGCTCTTGCCAACAAAATGAGCAAAGACTCACCCTCATGCTGGTTCAATGGTGTTGGATTGCACACATGGCAAACTAGGATCAAATTGATCCTGATGAAGAAAGGCTTGTGGTCAATCACAAGTGGTCAAGAGAAGAAACCAAGGGAAGTTGGATTCTCAGTCATATGGGATAAAATTGATGATAAGGCTCAAGATATTATCAAACTCGAACTTGATGATAGCTACATTCATCATGTTGATGATTGTGAAACCTCTTAAGCAATATGGAATCGATTAGAAACCGTGTTTGGAGCTCATTCAAAATCCTCCAAATATGGCTTACTGATTGAATTTTTTAGGCTTGACATGAAAAGTAGTACCTCACTTGCAACTCATTTGAATTATATGGAAAGCTTATTGACATAACTTGCATGAATCAACTTGAAGATGGATGAAGACATTTGCATTGGAGTGCTTCTCAAGAGTATTCCACTTGAGTTTGAGAATGTGTCTACCACATTAATCAACATGCCAAAGGCAAAGCTTGTGGATATCAAAGCCTCTCTCTTGGAAGACGAAAAGAAGATCAAGAGAAGGGAGAAAAAATCATCCCAAGAGGAGACCAACAACTCCTTTATGTGAAAGGGATGAAGAGCATAGTTTGTGACTTTTGTAAGAGAACTGGGTATATTAAGAAGTTTTGTCAAAGGGGGTCTTACCAATGCAATTTAGTGACTCACTGATTGCTAGTACTTACCTTTTATAATATTTCTATCTTGGGTAAAAGAAATTAGCCAATAAAATCAAGGTTATGCATCGGAACTTTGTAAATGATATCTATGATGGAATAAGATTGAATGAGAGCTAAAATTCAATGTAGTAGGCTCTGATTAATAGAAAGAGCACTAATCTCTAATCTATTGATTAATTCAGAGAATTAATTGACCAATAATCTCTCATCAACAAGTGGAAAAGCATACACAAATGGATTATTGAGAGATTTTAGAGATTAAGCATGTAAGATACCTTGATTAAGCTTGAAGAAGATGATTAATGTAATCTCCAATCCAAATAATGGAAAAATCCTCCATAATCCACCATGAATCCATCATAAAGCTTAAAAGATCCATACGATCAGCCCATATAAGCTCCAATATGATCAAATTCGTGAAGAATCAATTCCTCAGGCGGCTTGCTTGAACACTTGAATGTCAAATATTCAAGTCTTTTGAATAAAAGCCCCAAAATAGGCCATTAATATGAGCTCCAAGATCCTAAATAAGCTGAAATCCTTGCAATGTATTCAATCTTGGAGTCCATGCAGGCATTAGCATGCACAAAGACGTGGGTGGCAAGGGCGTCTGTGGTTGCCATGGCGGAGTGTTGGTAGAGGTGGGGAGGAAGACCGTTGAGGGCCTATTGGTGGGTTAAGTGGTAGGTGGTAGGGCAATGGGAATTGGGGTAGGGTTGTTCTTTGGGGGGTTGCCCTGATGGAGTACAATGGCAAGTTTACAAGGTGATATGGAGCGGAATGCAGAGTTGAGTGTTGATTAAGATGGAACAACACCCTCATTGGAGTCTTTAGTACCTGCAATTGAAAACCTCTCATAGGTGATTTCTCCCTAGGGGCAGTGCTAGTCTTCTTTATCGTGCACAAGACATAGTTCAATTAGTTTGGGAGACAAGTCGAACTCTAAGCAAGTTGAGAGTATTGTCCTACACTTGAAGACCCAAACTGTGTATATACTTCGGTGCAAATATTATGTGAGTGCTCGTGCATACTTAGATATTACGTAGGTAGAAGACCGCGGGCTGGTTTCTCATAATGTTGTGTGGATGAAGCAAAGTGGTCCATGGTGGGAAGAAGTACACGTGAAGGTGGGTGCGACATCCTGTGCATTGTGATTGCACGACGTAGCAGGATAGAACACAGGGATACTGTACTATCCGTAGGTGCTAGACATTGGGCATGTGCGATGAGGACGGTGTATTGTTCATGGCCAGTCGTGCGGTGCTTGCCCCAATTAATTGCAATGGTATTAAGGCAGAGTGCACAAGGGAATTGTGTGAATGGGTCAGGGTGACAGGTCTAACCATAGGTGAGACAAGCTCCTTAGGTCTGTCCTACCCTTGATGTGCCTTGAACTATTGTGGGGGGTGCTAGGGGGCTAGGGGACTAGGGACGGAGCCAGCCGACCAAGGGCACTGGACGCACCTAATTTGAGGACCCCTAGGTGCGGTGATGTGATCGTGGGTGCTTCATATTTTTTCGTTCTTTTGTTTTCTTCTCTTTTCTTTTTTTTTTTGGCCTAACTACAACCATTGCAATATGCTGAGGCTATGAGCCTTTCAATGGGTTGGGAAATGTCAAGCCTCGAAGGCTCAGGAAATGGATATGACAGTGATGATTGTGCCCTAGCCTCATTGTTAGGGGAGCCATTGTTGCGATATTGGTGCGATTACGGTGACACCCGTCGCGAGCTCACTATAGGGCTTGGCCCAAGAAGAGAGTGTAGCCCATGACTATGCTTTGGTTTGTGCGATGTGGGCACTTGTTGCAAGGGTGATTTTTTGCATTCAGCAGGGTGGCTTTGTTCTGGTTCTTTGTACGGTTGGTGGTCTTGCGGTGGCTTGGGCATTGAACACATTTGCACGAAGACCAGTGTCATCCTGCATCCACTTGCCACTTCGTGAGAGTATATGCTTGCTTGCGTTAAGTATATCGAACAAATGCAATCATGTTAAGACATAATTTTTTCGAAATGCTATGATGTTTATTGCGATGCCTATTCCATTGCTTGTTAAAGGCGTAGCATACATTAACAATAGGTAAAGGAAGTGTGTACAAGTGGGGAGCTTGCCCCTTTACTCATCAAAAGACAAAAAGTTATGGCATGATGTCTTGTCAAGCTACTTGTACATCATAGGGGCTTAGTCGATTTGCACAAGGCAGGGTGAGTCGGGTGGTCAGGCGACTGGGGCTCTGCTGGTGCGGGGCTCTCGTGAGGTTGGGTAGGGAACATGTCAGCCGGGACATGAATGGTGTAGTCTCGGGCCGTCACCATTTCCAAAATGCCTTTGAACAATTCATTGAATTCTTCCCTGTCCCGAGCTGCCCTTTCTGCCCTTGAACACCTGGTGCCCGAGCGTCCGTTGTTGGGGGTTTGTGCAACTGGTGTTGCCACATCTTGTATGCTTCTTTGAGCTTTGACTTTCATGGTCCGGGGATTCTTCGCGGCCTTCATCCGGGGCGGTGTCGCTTGGGACGTCATTTCTTTGCATACCTTTTGAGGGTGGGCACATAGCGTATCGGCGGAGGGGCGTGTGCTACCTATTCTCATCGTCCGCGGAGAGCATCTCTGCAAGCCAGATGCCCTAGGTTCTCCATGTTTTTCTCGTAGGGGGACCTGCAAGATGCAAACCAAGGGTTATGCCTTGATACAGAATAAAACCGTTCGCATGGGAGGGATTATAGTGTGGGTTATCAAATGCATATGACTAGAAGGGGAGGGGTGGGACGTGCAGTGCTCATTGTAGAGGGATGGCCCCTGTGACGATGTTCATTTAGCCTCCAGCCATTAGTAGATCTTGGCTCATGCTGAGTTACGTGGACTGGGGGTCATGGATTTGGGCAGGGCTCATCCTCAGAAGGATAGACCGGAAAGGGAAAGGTGTATAGAAAGGGATTGCACCCTACCTACGTCATTAGAGATGTTGGTCAGAGCTTCCCATGGTGGCAATGAGGGGTGCATGCCCTCTGCCCAGAGGTGGAAATGGTCATGCCACTTCTAAATATGTGGTGAGAGGGGGACCGGACGAGCCTAGCCTATTGACCCCAACTCTTCTGCTGCTTGCGCTTGACTACTATTGCTTGTGTGTGTTGATAGTGTCTATACAGGGTCACAAAAGTCATTGTTTATTTATATACATATCCATGAATCCATGTCACTTCATGAGGATAAAAACCAACTATAGAACTCTGAATTGTACTGGAGCGTGGCACACGCATTCAGTACTTGTGGTAGCTTACTCAATACCGATAGATATTTTGCAACATTGAGCAGCATGGAACCTTGTCCGAGTCTACTGGCAACATGTAACTCCTCGTCAGTGAGTGTTGAGATATCGAGCTCCACTCGTGATACGCCAGGGTGACCGTTGTGTATTTATGTCACCGACTTGTCAGTTGCAGACGCGGTTGGTACACCGCCCATGAATAATAGCTACATGATAGCTATCCTTATCTACTCTAGTTCGTGGCTCAGTTAGAATGCCACCTTAGTTAGTTGAGTTTGGTTTGAGACCCATATAGAGGGTTCTTCTATTTTCTTTGTACTTGAGTTCTTTTGGCTTACACAACTAAGAAGAGGAAAACTGTTTTCAGCCTCCACCCTTGTGTGTCTTCCCCCATTGTGCAAGCAAGAAAGCTTCAAGCGAGACTCCTTCCTTCTCTCCCACAATCTTGACATGGTATCAGAGCCTTGTTCGCGGTAAGGAGCTCAAGAAAGCAAGCCAAGCTCGCGGTATTCTGGTAAGAGGAGCAGTGTTGCTTTCATTTTCTGTTTTGGGAGCAGATCTCCGCAGGTAGCACAGCCGGAAATTGCAGGAGTGCATTGTCTCAGGTTGAGACGCCCTTCGCAGTGAAGCAAGAGGGCAGTATATGCTACGGGACAGAGCTTTAGCTCTTGGCGACCCTGTTTTTTTGATTTGAGGCCATTTCGGGGCCTGTTTTGCAGACGAAAGTTTTCTGCACGCACTCAGGAAAAGGCTCAGTTTTATGCTGTGCAGCCACTGTTCTACAGGTCGGTGAAAAGTTACTGTAGAAATTGCATCGTATGCTTGTGCGCAGAGACATTGGGAGTTTCAGAATCATCCTTGGTTCCTGTTTATGCAAAATCGTCACTAGGAAGTGACTGTGTGGTTAAATACCACTTTCGTCAGTTTTGCAGATTTGCCCTTGTGAGGGTGAAGCTGTGTTTTTTGCAGTGACAGAATTTCTTGCAGTATTCTGTAATGGCGTCTGATTCTCTTTCACAGATTGTCACTGAAAAGCTTGACAAGAACAACTTCCAGGCATGGAAGTTTAGAATGACGAATTTCCTTATGGGAAAAGGATATTGGGAATTTGTTGCAGGAAATGAATAAGAACCAGTTCTTCCTGATGTTCCCAATCAACAGCAAATGCAGGCATTTAAAACATGGCATGAGAGAGCCAGGAAAGTTATGTACTGGCTGTCTATCAGCATTTCAGACTCTATGATTGTGCATATTCAGGATGCAAGTACGCCAAAGGAGGCATGGGATACTTTGTCAAAAATGTATAGCACAAATACGCAAGCCAGGAAAATGCAGCTCAAGCAAGAGTTGCACAATGTGCAAAGAGAAAATATGAGCATCAATGACTACCACATGAAGGTGAAGAAGATTGCAGATGCACTTGCTTCCATTGGGTCGCCAGTGGAAGATGATGATTTAGTTTCTGTGACCTTGAATGGTCTAGGAAAGGATTATGCACAGTTTCGGACATCCATTTCAGTTCGTGAAAGATTTCCTGATTTTGAGGAGTTGATTGCTCTTCTAATTTCTGAGGAGCAGAGAAATGGTGGTGCATCTTCTTCAGGAGGAACTGCAAAAGAAGCTGTCTTCTACTCAAATGCTGGAAGAGGTAGAGGCAGAGGTAGAGGAGGCCGATTTGGAGGCCGTGGTAGAAATCAGAATATGCAGCAAGCTCAAGAAAACCAGTCCTATGGAGGAGGACGTGGTAACTCTAGAGGCAGGGGGAGCCAAAGAGGTCGTGGTGGATGGCAAAGAGGCCAAAATGCAAACAGTAATGTTGAATGCTACTACTGTGGTAAAATGGGTCATATGGCTAAAGACTACTATAAAAAGCAGAATGACATCATGAATGGAAAACTGCAACAAGGGAATTATGCATCTTCTAGCAGACAGGGTGATGACAGAAATGAGCATTTGTTCATGGTGCAGCACATGAACAATTCTGTGACAAGTGTAGAAGAAAGCAATGATGTATGGTATGTTGACTCAGGTGCATCAAACCACATGACAGGTCATGCAGAATGGATGGAGGATGCAAGGAAAATGGAAAAACCAGGATTTGTGGAGACTGGTGATGATACTGCACATCCTATTGTGCAGATTGGAAAAATTCCCTTGTCTATGCAGGATGGGAAAAAGAAATACCTGTCCGATGTATTTCATGTCCCGAATATCACCAAGAATCTGGTTTCTGTTGGTCAAATGGTTGAACAGGGCTTGCAGGTCAGATTTAATCCTCATGGATGCTTTGTTGAGGATATGAAAAATAAAGGTCGCTTGATAGCAAAAGGAAAGAAGAAGGGCAGAATGTTTACGTTGGATGCAGACATGTCTGAATTGAGTGCAGCAATGTTTGCACATGGGACCGGTGTAGTTGCAGATATTGATATCTGGCATAAACGCATTGGTCATGTTAATGTACAGCGACTTAAATTAATGCAGGCCCAAAATATTGTTGCAGGTCTGCCGAAATTCAAGGTTGCAGAAATGCATAAGGTATGTGAAGCCTGTCAGTTTGGAAAACAGGCAAGGAAACCATTTCCTAGACATGTTCAAGAGAGTGAGAAGCCATTGGAATTAATCCACTCTGATGTGTGGACTACTAAAGCTGCATCTCTTGGAGGCTGTCATTATTTTGTCACTTTTATTGATGACTATAGCAGAAAAGTTTGGGTGTATTTTATGAAAAAGAAAAGTGAAGTTTTTGGGCATTTCAAAACTCTTAAAGCTATGGCTGAAAAAGAAACAGGTCTGCAAATAAAATGCCTAAGGTCAGATGGAGGGGGAGAGTACCTCTCAAATGAGTTTGCAAAGTTCTTGCAGGAGCATGGCATAAAGCAGCAATATTCATGCAGTTATACCCCACAACAAAATGGAATTGCAGAAAGGAAAAACATGCATATTGGAGAGGTATCTCGTGCCATGCTCAATGAAAAAGACTTGCCAGATTTTTATTGGGCTGAAGCAGTTGCTACAGCAGTCTACATAATGAACAGGACTCCCACTGCAGCAATACATGGAATGACTCCAGAGGAGAGGTATACTGGTAGGAAACCAGATATTTCTCATTTGAAAATTTTTGGTTGCATTGCCTATGTACATGTGCCAGATGAGCTGAGATCCAAGTTGGATCCAAAAGCTGAGAAGTGCATCTTTATTGGTTACTCTCTGCAGCAAAAAGGGTATAGATGCTATAACCCTTCTACTCGTAAGTTTACAGTGAGCAGAGATGTTGTTTTTGATGAGATGAGTAGCTGGTATAAACCAGTAAATGTGATTGATGATGAAGATGCACAAAATGGTAATGCTGCACAGAATTCACAGCAGCAGTCACAAAATATTAGTGGACTTGGAGCGTCCTCTAGCAGTGGTTCACATTCTTCGCCATGGACAGGCAGATTGAGATCAGGAGAATCTTCTCAAAGCAATGCAGATAGTGGTATGCAGGTATCACGAAAAGGAAAAGAGAAGGTTGATCAGCCCATGTTTGATGTGAATGCAGGTCACTCTTATGTGGATGGTGAATCCAGTGGCTCAGAACAGAGCATTGATGATGAGTTGGGTATTCCTTCTATTGTTACACCTGGAGTAAGGAAGACCAGGGATGTTTTGAGAGCACCTGGGAGTGAACCTACTTTGCGCAGGTCTACGAGAGCTAGGTATCCTGTGGATAGGCTGAAATATGATGGATTTACAGCCATTCACTATGCATATATGGTCAAAGTGATACAGGAACCAGAACCCACATCTTTTGAGCAAGCCATGGGAAAAGAAAAATGGGAGAAAGCCATGGATGAAGAAATGGATGCCTTGGAAGAAAATGCTACATGGGAGTTAGTACCTTTGCCTAAAGGTAAGAATGCAATTGGCTGTAAGTGGGTTTATAAGGTGAAGCACAATGCAGATGGTTCTGTGAACAGATACAAGGCAAGATTAGTAGTCAAGGGGTATGCACAAACATATGGCATTGACTATGAAGAAACATTCAGTCCAGTTGCAAGGATGGCAACTGTAAGAGCAGTCATTGCTATGGCTGCATCAAAGGGATGGTCTTTACATCAGATGGATGTAAAGAATGCCTTCTTGCATGGTGATTTGCAAGAAGAGGTCTATATGGAGCAGCCACCAGGTTATGTGCATGCTGTTCATCCTGAGTTTGTTTGCAGGTTGAAGAAAGCCTTGTATGGCTTGAAGCAAGCACCTAGAGCATGGTCTGACAAGATAGGACAGTATCTTGTCACTATTGGCTTTCAGATTTCTAAGGCAGATTTCTCACTTTATGTGAGAAAAACAGAGAAAGGTATTATGCTACTTGTCATTTATGTTGATGATTTGATTATGACAGGTGACAGTGATGAAGATATCCTTCATGTGAAAATGCTATTGAAGCAGAAGTTTGAGATGAAGGATTTGGGAGAGCTGCGTTATTTCTTGGGCATTGAGGTGATTAGATCACCAAGTGGGATACAGCTCTTGCAGAGGCAGTATGGATTGGACATGCTGTCTAAATATGGGATGACAGGCTGTAAGCCTATTTCAGTTCCTTTGGAGCAAAATGTGAAGCTAAGCACAGATGCAGGTGAGCTTCTAGAAGACCCTACTATGTACAGACGCATAGTAGGAAGTTTGATTTATATGACTATTACCAGGCCAGATTTGAGCTATGCTGTTGGATTGGTAAGTCAGTTTATGCAGGCTCCAAGGAAACCACATTTGGATGCAGCTAGACGCATACTCAGGTATGTGAAGTCCACATTGCAGTATGGACTATTTTATGAGACTGGGGTTCAGATACAGTTGCATGGATACACTGATGCTGATTGGGCTGGTAGTATTTCTGATAGACGATCTACCAGTGGATATGTATTCTCTTTTGGGAGTGCTGCAGTCACTTGGAGCAGCAAGAAACAGCCTACAGTTGCCTTGTCGAGCACAGAGGCTGAGTACAGGGGTGCAGCAATGGCTGCATGTGAGGTAGCTTGGTTGCATAAGCTACTTTATGATATGCATCAGTCTACAGATGGGCCAGTTGTCATTTATTGTGACAACATGAGTAGTATACACTTGGCAAATAACCCAGTCTATCATGCTAGAACAAAGCACATTGAGGTGCATTATCACTATGTGCGAGAGAGGGTTTTACTAGGTCTTATTGATCTAGTTTATGTCAGCACAGAGGATCAAGTAGCTGACATATTCACGAAGGCATTGGGCGCAGAGAAGCTGCGCAAGTTCAGAGACCTGCTTGGTGTGCAGGAATTGGGATTGAGCTCGAGGGGGAGTGTTGAGATATCGAGCTCCACTCGTGATACGCCAGGGTGACCGTTGTGTATTTATGTCACCGACTTGTCAGTTGCAGACGCGGTTGGTACACCGCCCATGAATAATAGCTACATGATAGCTATCCTTATCTACTCTAGTTCGTGGCTCAGTTAGAATGCCACCTTAGTTAGTTGAGTTTGGTTTGAGACCCATATAGAGGGTTCTTCTATTTTCTTTGTACTTGAGTTCTTTTGGCTTACACAACTAAGAAGAGGAAAACTGTTTTCAGCCTCCACCCTTGTGTGTCTTCCCCCATTGTGCAAGCAAGAAAGCTTCAAGCGAGACTCCTTCCTTCTCTCCCACAATCTTGACAGTGAGAACCTTATCAAACAACGAGTTCTCTTGGCTAGGTTCAGCTAAGTCCGTACCCCGAATGGCAGTCAGTACTCGAAGGGAAGTTGGTGCCACATAGGTTGGGTCTCTTTGAGACCGCCATTTGGCCAATCGCTCCTCTGAGACTGTCATGATCTGGGCTCCTAGTTCGGTCATTGCAATGCGGTTCTCACACCAATGCTGTTCAAATTGACTTCCGCCCTCTGTTAGTCACTTTAATTTCTCTAACTCTAAGAGATTTGGTTGGTAGAGCACATCATTGAATGTGACAGTTAAGCGCAGCTCGTCGGCTTCCTCGCCAGAGATGAGTCGCATGCGTTCATATCGGAGCCTGTTATAGTGCTTGTCAAGATGTTCTTGCTCTTCCCAAGATAAGGGAAATGGCAAGTATTCTTCGAGCTGCTCTTTAGGGAATGCACGCATGTCTGCCAGGACATAGACATGTGCAAACACTTTGAGCTTAGCATCCAACTCAGCTAAGCATTCGATGACACTTCTATGTTCAATGAGGGCTTGCTCGGTTGCTATCTCATGTAAAGTTCTACGAGTTTGCCCGGGTTTTAGCGTAGTTGGGGGCTCCGGCTTAGATGTGCAAGTTTGGCCAATGCTAGGATTTCTTATGCTCTTGGGGTCTCCATGTGTCTCCAGAGGCTTCGTTATTGCGTCATGGTTCTCCTTGGATGTGATTGGTATAGGCTTGTCACCTTGTTGTGACAACGTTATGTCCACTCTTGATTGGTCAATGCAAGTTCCATTGTCAATGGATTGAGCGTTGCAAGTAGCCATTGATGGTAATGACTGCTTTGATTTTTCAGAGCACATGAATGTGCCTGAGGTTTCACCACTATTAGGAGAGGCATCAATGGGTTCATTGGTGGGTGGACTCGATGCTTTATTCATCAACTCTCCAGCGCTCTTTGTCTCAATGTTCTTTGGGTCCACAACCACCTGTAACTGTTGTTGTTTTCATTGTTTTCTCCTCTTTTTCTTGGTCAGTGATGAGGGTGCATCTCTCAACGACTTGGGACCCTGGACTAGGTCAATCGTTGTTGTGCTTGGTTGGGCCTTACCATGTTTTTTCTCTAGTGTGTCCACATGGGTCATAGCCGTGGCTTGCTGATTAGCCTCGCCAGGTTGTAAGGGTACAACTGTCTCTATTTTGGAGGAGTGTAGCTCTTCCACCAATTTCCACGTGTTTAACTCCTCCAGCCTAGGCTTTAGGCACTTGGGAAGTGCTGGAGTTGTCAGGGAAGTTCGTTGCGACACCTCCTTCACAGGTAAACTGCTAAGGACACATTCCGCAAGGGGCATTGTCACAGCCAAGGGCTGTGACTGCTGTGTTCCCTGATTGGAAGTAGTAGCGGCTAGTCCAGTGGGCTGGCTACTCTCGGTGGATTGCTGTGTTAGGTCTCTAGGCAGATCAAAAGTGGTCATGTCTTTTGTTGCTCTTTGCACATTCACTTGAGTAGGTTGAGCAGCGGCACGAGGCTGCTGCTGCTGTGCTTCCTGTGTTCATTTAGGTGAAGAGGGTGTAGGAGATTTGGGACTCCTACGTGGGCTTGGCACTAACTAGAGAATTTGCTCGTGATTGTTAGACGATTCTATCATTAGCTTTGTTGAGCAATTAGCCTTATCATGAGTGATGTTGTGCCTCTGGTGCTCATTATCCTCTTGGGAAGTCAAAGGCTCCTTGGGCACTAGTGGACCTTGTGCACGCTTGACAGTTACTTTCGATATATGCTTGCTAAGCACGTTAGGCTGAGGATCTAATTGTTGATAGGTCATGTTTGGTTTCTTGATTTCAATTGTGAGAGGCTCAATCGCTCCAACATTTTTGGTTCGAGATTTGGATTTTCGTTTAGGTTTCCTCCTATGCCTCTTTGCTTTTGACATAATTTGGGCTTCTGACAGAGGTGGTTTAGCGGGGAGTTTTGATACCCAAATCCATCGGTTGCCTATATAATACCCTTGGGCACGAAGCAACGCCTTGGATATCCATCGTGGCGTTGTGCTAGCTCTCCATTGATGCCTTCGTCTATAAGGCTTGGACTTCTTTTGTGGTCTTCTATGATATTTGTAAGTCCAAACCCTATCCTTGGCCTTGTCTCCTAACCTTTTTGTTTCAAGTATGGCCTCACTCACTGGTTCTCTCCATTCAACCTGTGCTTGTATTAAAATAGTTGACCTTCCCGAGCTCCTATCACTCCTCGGCTTCCCGAGCACCTTCCCAGCCTATTGAGGCACCCTCAAGGCATTGCTACAAAGGTATTGAAGTGGTTTTTAAGTGCTTTTATTTAGTTCTTAGGTTGCAGTCAATCAGGGCAGCCATAGGTCAAACCCTTGGAGCTTGTATCTTGCTCCCCCTTGCATTTGGGCACTTGAGGCTTGTTGTATGTCTCCTTGGGCACCCCCTAGAGCCTCTAATCATTGCCATTGAGGCCATGTTGATGTACAATAGTAGAAGACCACATCAACAAATTTTCACCATTTTTGGTTGATTCATGGACATCATAACACAACAGCACACCTACTCCTGAGTGATGGCTATGTCATTCTTCTTTGGGCTTGGCAATGCACTTGGCTATGGTCTCTAATATGTGTTGGAGCCTCCTTGAACATTGGCATTGGATTTGGGTCTGATCTCTACATTCCCAGGACTATTTACAATAGTTCCATAGTCATGTTATGTAGAAGTAACATTGGCATCTAATGCTATGCTTGTTTGGGCACTTCTACTTAACCGGTTTGGTACCTATTGATGCCCAATTGTTTGGGGGATGCAAGGCACATGTTATGCCATCATTTTGGATTGATTTTCTTGCTAAAAATACTCATTTTAACAGTAAATCTTTGCTATACTAGAGCGGGCTGAAGCCATCTTACATGCCTTTGGTTATGCCTATTGGTTTTAGGCTATGTCTTTGGGATATGCAATGAAGTATTGACCTTCGGGGTACGACATTGAGCTTGTCTTTGGTTCCAGATCTTCATTTAAGCTTGGATTGTAATGCATTTGATGCACTGCCTTGGATATACATATGACATGTATGTTACCTATGTTTGATCGGTCTTGACATGCTTGGCCTATGCCACTACTACATTCTAGTTACATTGTTTGGAGCTGATTGCTACTAGAGCCTTGACTTGGCTTACATTTGGATTCTGAGAACTTACTTGGGACATTTTCTTGGCTTGCCAGAGTTGTATTTGGGATACATTTGATGTCTATGGATGCTATAATTGGAGGCTACATAGCCTATATGCTCATGAAGCCTTATTAATGCTTGGTCATGGATCTTTCATCATCGATGCTATCATGTGCCTTTCTTGAGCTTCTTGTCTTGATCCACTTGGATTTTGTGCTAGTGGGAGCATCTTTGGATACTTGACAGACATTGAGCAGGTGGTTTATGCTACTGAGCTTTGAGTCTTCTGAGACTGGGATCTTCTTCACTTAGATGTTGCATGGTTGATATGCCATGGTCCACATACATGTACTTGGGCTGATTTGGGCTTTGCACTCCCTGAGCATACACCTCCTTGTGTCAGGTCTTGCCAATGTTGTGTACACTTTGCCCTATTACACAAGGGGTGTACCGACTTACTAACGGATTCGTTTGACATGCTTGGGTGTTTGCTCGATGTTTGTATGACTGTCACATGCTGATTTATGCCCACTTGATGCTGGTTATGCTTTGATAGTTAGTGGTTGCCTTGGTGCATTTATTTTGCCTACAGTTTGTTCTCATTGTACCTGGCTGTAATTTATTACAGCAAGCAATTATGCATGGACTGACATGGAAATTTCATGCTGAATCATTTTGATTTTATGTATTTTTGATGGTACTTGGTGGGCAACATCATTAGCTATAAGTTCGTGGTTATTTTGCCTCGGTTTTGGTGCTATTTTGGTTGTTTACAACAGAAAACAACAAGCAATTTTGAACTATTTGTATCATTTTGGACTGCAATATGGCATCTTCTTCCACTAAGAGTGCTATCTTCAACATCACTAAGCTTGATGGTACAAATTATGCCTATTGGAAGAGCCAAGTTTGGCAGGTATTGGTGCAAAAATCTTAGATCAAGCCACTAAGGATGCAAGGCGAGTAGGCTAAACTATGACTAATGACAAATGGGATGAGCTTGATGACTTATGCAAGTCCACCCTCATCTTGTCTCTCACTGAACAGGTGCATTACAATGTGGTTGAGGAAGCATAGAGTGCTTGGCAAAATTGGGATAAAATTAAGAACCTCTATGAAAAGAAAAGTCCAGCAAGTTAGATGTATTGGCTGAAGCAACTTATGGACCTACGCATGAAGGAGAATATGATAATGTCTACTCATTTGAGCCAGTTCCATGCTATTCTCAAGAATTTAACTTCGTAGGGTATTACCTTTAATGATGAGGTTACTCTGTTGTTTTTGGTTGGGACTCTAAGTGAGTCATGGGATGTATTCCGCACTACCTTATGTGCTCCTGCTACTATTTTGAACTTGCCTGATGTAGAGATGTTAACCCCAACACAAAGAAAGAAAAAGGAAATAAAAAAGATGCACGGCAAAGGCGGAAAAAAGGTAGCCCGATTGAAGAAAGAATAGGAAAAAAGGCTAAAAGCACAAGGACAACCTTAAAAGTCCAAGGCAAATGCAAAAGGGGAAATGCGCATTTTAAAATAAAAAGGCGCACCCTGAAATCTTGTAAAAGAGCATCGGGCTCTCACCCATGCAATTTGTAAATGTAGACGGGCGGTGGAAAGGAATCTAGGAAGATAGAAGGACAATGGGAAAAAGGGCCTAGGCTACGGCCGGCCATGTAAAAAAGAGGAAAAGGGGATGACGCCCAAAAGGGATTTAGGGTTTTGTATATAAAGTTGAAAAGTGAATGAGAAGCTCATTCTTGTGTGTGGCCAAAGCTTCTTCTTCTTCTTCTCTTGTTTCTTTCCTTCTTGCTTGTGCTTGAGAGAGGAATTGAGAGAGTGAGAGGGAGTGATTGTGTGAGAGTGAGGGATCTTGGAGAAGAAGCTCTCCATCTCCTCTCTTCATCTTCCCCTCCTCTCTTCTCTTCTCTTGTCTCACGCGTGGCTATGGAGGATGAAGCTCATGGGAGAGGGATTGAGGTTGCTTGAGCTTGCCTCAAGGATCGTGGAGCTACTAGTGTGCAAGAAAGAGGAGGGTACTCGATCGAGCATCAAGGTAAGCTCACTACACCCGTAAGGTAGGCATTGATCGTTGGCTATGTGAGAGGTAGCCATGGCTGCTCGGTTCGAAACACTTGAGCAATAAGTGGTCCGTAGGTCTTGGGGTAGAGCTTGTAGCTCCCCTTCATTTTGGTTCCAACAGGGACAGTTTAGTAGGGATATAACAGCCCAAAAGGTGCTGCAATCCCAACTATGGTGGCCCACCCTTCTCCGCCATGCAGCTAAATTCATAAAGCATTGTGATGAGTGGCAAAGGACCAAAGTGCTTGTGCGGAAAGACAAGATGGAGTTGACCCCTGTCATAGCCCGATAACCCTTTGAAAAATGGGGCATCGATTTTATTGGACCTATCAGTCCTGCGGCACAATATTCCCAAGCTCGCTACATCATAGTGGCAACCGATTATCTAACGAAGTAGGTAGAGGCACAAGCCACGAGGAAGAATGATGCTAGAACCACTGCAAAGTTCTTGTGGGAGCAGGTCATTTCACGGTTTGGCTATCCAATCGAACTTGTAAGCGACCAAGGCACGCACTTCATTAATGAGGTGATTTCCCACCTGCTCTCTACCTTCCTAATAATTCATCAGAAGTCCTCTGCCTATTACCCTCAAGCTAATGGCCAAGCCGAATCCACGAATAAAATCTTAGTCAACGTGCTCACAAAGGTAGTGTCTACTTCAAGAAGTGATTGGGACAACAAGCTAAGGGTGGCCTTGTGGGCCTATTGCACAGCTTATAAAACGGCTGTAGGACAGACGCCTTTTAGGCTGACGTACGGAACTGAAGCCATTTTACCCTTAGAATTCTTCATCCCTAGCTTAAGGATAGCAGTCCAAGAGCGTTGGGAGGAAAGAGAGGCTTGGACCAATCGCTTAGTGGAGTTAGAGCGCCTAACGGAGACCCAACTCCTTGCCACTCACTCTCTGATTTGTGAGAAGGCTCGATGAAAGATGTGGTTTGACAAGCATGTCAAACAGCGAGACTTTGAACAAGGGGACCTTGTTCTGCTATACTCTACAAAAGGACATAAACAGAAGATGGAGTTTCGGGGGCTAGGGCCTTTCAGAGTATGCACGATTGGTAGAACAGGAAATGTTGAGTTAGAGACACTTGAAGGCGAAGGAATAGGCTTTTTTAATGGCAGCCGCATAAAGAAGTACTATCCTCCTTCCCATCCATTACATGAGCCATCCATGCTAGAACCCCCAATGAACGTCTGCATGGCTACTATAACTGACCTTACAGATCAGGACGAAGAAGCAGTGGCACCGGCGTATCTACGAATCACAGCCACAGCAGGAGTGATGTATTCTTTCGATGCCTTGATTGATGAAGGTGCCGACTACAACATCTTGACGCATGACCATTAGACACGCATTGGTCAACCGAAACTACAGCCCACTCATACCAAACTCACCCCATTTGGGGGTAATGCTTATTCCTAGGGAAGTGCAAGATAGTCGTTTCTATCGAGTCTGAAAGTTTACCAACTTTCTTCCATGTGTTGCCTGACACTAAAGGAGCCGGTAATATGTCACTATTAGGTCGTACTTTCAAGAAGCAAACAAACTGTAATGTGGATTACAACTTAAACCTCATTCATCTTGCTATAGGCAATGTGCGTATAGTGACGACTTTCAACAAGGGCTGTCCTGACTCCTCCACCATTACGAAGCCACCGGTAGAAACCCCTACGACCACGCTTCAGCCCAAGTCTAAACAGAAGAAAATTAAGGCCTCATGCTAGGATCTCAACCCTAGGCCCAAACCCACCAAGAGTGCTCACAAGGCTAAGGAGTCCAAGCTTATATGGGTGCCAAAACGACAAAGACCACATCCGGGTAGACCACCCAAACGTGATTCTAAATGCCAAAATAATCAGCCATCATGGCCTAAGAGGCAGTCTAGATGCTATTGACGTAGACACACAACCACGCCGCGATGGATCCCCAAAGATCTCTTGCCAGCACAAGGATACTACGAGGGCAACCCCTGGATTTGGGTGCCTAAAAATGGCAAGTTTAAAAGCTCATCTACAAGCAATCTCACCCCAGTGAGGGAAGCTTGCACACATGGTGCCCAGGGTATAGTTAGCAAACCATTGCCCGCTGTGGCTAGTAAGCCTCAGCTCATCTATCGACCAAAGCAAACACCACAAGCCTTAGACTTACCTAATCTAGAGAACTTAAATACCCCCATGACTGCTCACTCAGAACCCAGCACAACTCCCATACCCCCAGAGCTTCCTACAACACCTCAAAGTGCTTCGAAGTGCAAAGCCACACCTATGACACCAATGATGGAGTCACCACTATCTAGTCCATTTGCACCATTCCCAAGAGTAGGTCTTAAACCTTCCTACGTGGTACGACCTTTCCTTTTCTTGGCTAAAGACCTCGCCACGACTTCTGGGGATGACTTAGTAACCTATATCAAGATGTTGGACAAAACTTTCACTACATTTGCTAGAAGTTATGAGAGGCTAGACCTAGGTCTTCTTGACAAAACACTTGCTTTGGATGTTCGTGCATTACCATGCACTTGGGAAGAATACGAACTTATGACCTGTAAATTCCCCAAAATTGCTGCTGAACTGATAGCAAACGACGAAATCTCAAAGGAGCAAGCTGCCCTCAGAAGACTAATCACTTCATATTGTAAGCCTCCTCGTTCTGTTCCTGAGCACGAGTTGCAAGAGCTCACGCAGATGGCAAGCTCGCCTTCCACGTTCTTGTAGCAGTGGTTTGCTCTGAGAATCCAATGGGAGAAAAAAGGTTGCCGGATAATGACCCATGCTGAGCAACGCAATGCAATTAAAGCCATCGAATATGACCCTACTTATGTGGCACCTATCTCATTTAGGGTTTTGGCCATCACCCGCAACTAGCATTTAGACGACCATGTTCTCGCTCACCCTTACATTGACCAATTCCTTACGGAAGAGGAATTACATGTTGCAAGCCACCTTAATACTGGAGATCTCTTTCACGATGACTTGACCTACATCTCCTAAGTCTCCATCCAACCATCTGCTCTTGATTGTCATGCCCAACTCGAATAAAATCCAAGCTTCTATGCTTGGTTATTGGCCAAGTAAGTCAATCCATGAAAAACAGCATTTGCCTCGTACTTCCTGTGCTAATCCTAGGAAGGATTCCTTGAAAGATCCAAGACGGGGGGGGGAGCAATGGGAGCAAGAGCAAAGTAAAATGAGAGTCAGCAAAATGAGAGTCATGCTATCTAGCAGAATGTTATGATTAATTGAGTTTCAATGGAAGATACTGCAAAGGGAAAACAATAGCAATTGCTGCTGTGAGCCTGTCTCTAAAATTCAAGCCTCTAAGCAAGTATACCAATTTTTGACACATACATTTTTCTCTCAAAATTGAGTTTTGTTAGAAATAAGCCGATTCTTAAGCATTAATGTTGGCATGGTGTGTTGACAGGTAACCACCATGGCAGGACAAGACAAAGGGGGCAAACTCCCATTTTTTGAAGAAGAGATGACCAAGTTCGGCATCAGCATTGAGACATGAGGATTCAGTCAATTCACCTTCAACCTGGATGAGGCCATCTTGGAGGAACCTGCAGTCAAAGAATTGGTGGATAGATACCACCTCCACAAGTATGTGGAAAAGGTGGGGCAGGCCATGGATTACGGCATGTGTGCTGAATTTCTGAGGAACTTTGACAAGGGTAGGAACTATGGCACTATCATAATGAGGACAGGGAAGCAGGAAAGAAGAGTTTAAGTGCCCCTCAATGCGAAAATCATAGAGAAGGCCTTGGGGCTCGTACCCAAGAAAGAGAGGCGGCCGAGAAGGGATGTTTACACCATGCTGGGGGTAAAGAAAGAAGAGGTGCACATAGCTTGGCTGACATTCCAGATCCAGAAGTGAAATTGCAAGCGAAGATGATCCATACACTCTTCTCGGGCCAAAGGTACAATGCATTGATGAACAGGATCGGGGTCCCGTTGTTAGAAAGCATCGCATCAGGAGTCCCTGAGGAGGTAGACTAGAATGGGTTCATGCAGAAAACCATTCAAAGCTCAGCTGCCCTTCTCACTCCAGCGGAAGCACCAGCAGAAGGAGAATCCCCTGCCTCAACAGCATGCTCCACAAGGAAGAAACCTGCCTCAAAGGCGGCCACAATTAGATATGGTGGTGTTTTGACAGCCATCATAGATGAAGCAATGAAGGATGCTGGAGTTAGGGAAGAGCAAGCTGCACATCAAAGCCCACCGCATCAAAGCCCACCTCACCACGAAGGAGAAGAATCAAGTGAAAGAACGATAAGTGACAAGGGAGAATAGGAGGTGCCGCCTACACAAGCAAGCAAACCAGCAGGACAAAAATGAAAGGGGACAGGAGACAGAAGGAAAGGAAATAGGAATTAAGTAAAGAAGAACGAGCTGAAATCAAGAGGGCTCAAAGAGAGTCTAGGAGGAAGAGAGAAAAAGGATGGAGGAAAGAGCTATGGATTGGGAAAGGAATAATTTTGATAGGGTGAGGGACTTGACCGAATGCTTGGCAGTGGCAGAATGCGAAAGAATGCTTGCCGAAGCCAGGGTTGAAGTTGTTGAAATAACTACTAAAACACAGCGGCAGGCCTTCCTCAACATGGTACTCCATGTCACACAAGCTGAGGGTGATGATCCAGTGGAAAAGGTGAAAAGAAAGTTGGAGCTAACCACCCGAGCTCTAAGATATGGTCTTCAAGAGCGGGAGCTCCCAACGAGTACAGGGATCACTAAGGAGCAACAATTCCGCTACTTATGCTGTACGAGTCTTTCCACTACTGAGCTCAAGGAGCTAGGTTTTGAGGAGCATGAACAGCCACCACCACCACTGCCAGTCATCCCATCTGTGGTGGAGCGAGATGTCAAAGAGGGTCCGGATTTCGAGCAAGGTGATGAAGAAGAGCAACAAAGAACGCTGAGTCCACCTCAACCCGATCTCCCACAAGAAGAACCTGCAGATACCCATCTGCCTGAGCATATAGTTGCAGCAAGGAGAAGAAGATAAGAATTAGTTAAGGAGGCCCAATGCCGAGCACGCACAATTCCAAGACAACTTCTTGAAGAGCCCATGCCACTGAGAGGTGATACACATCTTGTATACTAGCCCCAGGAGTTGGTCATCTGGCATTAGCGAGAGCTCCATAAAAGACCGTTTGAGCTCTCATTTGCTTTTCCACACTCTCTGGACCAGGCCCTGCCTCTAGGAGTCTTAGCCAAGATCAAGGATCTGGCTAATGAACTTGCAAACAGGTGGATTGAAGAGAGGAGCATGATAATGACTAGGTGGTGACAAGAACCATAGGATTACTGGGAAGATAAGGTCAATCTAGTTCCCAAAACCATCCAAGACTACGAGGCACAGCCAAAATGGAGGAGGAGGATTTGGGACACCAATTTTGATGCATGGACCGCCTTTTGTAGTTCACTCCCCAAAGAGCGCAATGATCCTATCTACATGCCCTACCCCCGTAGGCATGGAGTGGACTATGATAGAGACTTGCATGGGGATTACGACTTCCCAAAAATATATAATGTAAATGCTAGGAGCCCTAAGGAATGCTTAGTGTTTAGGTTAGAAGATATACTACCTTCTATAAATCGTTTCCTTGACTTCTCTTCCTGCCCAGATCCAGTATTTTTAACCACTTGTAATTACCTCCGACTTATCAAATTCCTGCTACTCCAAAAACCCATAGCAGAGGAAGCCCATCTCCCCCCACTCTTCTTTGATATCAACCTAGGAATAGATAGTAGAGCTATGACTAGGTTAATGATACGTGCTATTCTCCTTCCTTCCTTCTGTCTAGAGCTCTTAGAAAATATGAGTGGCACCTGCTTCACAAGGTGTAATCACCCTTTCTTGTCAACCACTCCTCTGAGAGCTAAGGCCGATATTAAAGAACACCTACAAAGTCACGCATTTTTATCTCAATGCCTACGACCGCCCCGTGATTAAATGGGTGTGATATGCCTTGAGAATTGTATTCCCTCTCTCATTCTCAAAAAAAAAAAGGAAAAAAAGAAAAGAAAAGAAAGCAAAGAGAGAAAAAGCCACAAGGAAACAAAGACAAGGTGACTGGAGAGAAAGACAAGAGCAAAAAATAGCAAAGCTGAAAGATGAATCTACTACAAAGCAAGTTAATAAGGAGAACACTTCACATGTGCTTGCAGTCTCCCTTCATTGTTATTGTGCACCACACTCACTGCATCTAGGGTTCTCCCTAGCCCCTTCCCCACTTCACACTTAGGGCACATCAAGGGCAGGACTTTCAGACCTGTCACCCTATGTTTTGCACCGCACCTCCAACAATGCACGAACTGGGTCCTAAAGTGTGGGACATTACCAAGGGCTTGCCCAAGGTTAGACCCATCTCCCAGTTCCACTGGCACGAGCACCATGCACTACACAGTGAGACAGACACACCCCCTAGTAAGTGCACAACTTTTCTTGTAGGTTATGTTCATGTTTCAAGAACTGGCTGCTTGGCTGAAGAAGATCATCCACTCCATCCTCCAATGGCAAGGAATTTTTCCATGAGTCAGACATGACTTCATTACTGCAACTTCAGGAGCTTCACTACGAAGGTTTAAATGGCTCAACAGATTTCATGTTGCCAACCATCCGCCTACTGATGGCTGCCATGATTGAACCAAATCAAGCAGAAGGAAAACCTAGTGATAGATCTGCCATTGGCATAGATCTTGGAACCTCATCATCCAATTATCCATGCCCAACGCCTCAAGATCTACAGATTACTTATTGATTCCACAAGCCTGAAGACCTTCAACTCAAAACTGAAGACCTTCTACTCAAAGACAAGGATCTTCAACCAAGGCCATAGATTTTCAAGGCAAACAGCGTTTGAGGGGTTTCTCCAGAATAAATCCCTCCAATACCACCCTCCTAAGGGATTGCTTATTGCTTCAAGCGTTTTTGATACTCAAAAGACGTCCGGCTATATAAGGGATGCCACAATAGTGTGAAAGATGCCGAGTATCTTCATGAAGCCTAAAGCACGCCGGAATCTTTCCTGGTCATCGTCCTTAAACCCCATCACCTATCATTCACCCAACCACATTGGAAGCAGTGTCACCCACCTACCTATTCCACCTAACAGCGGACCTAACTAGGCACTACGTCCTTGTCACCCACATCTTCGGTGCATGCTACAGCCTGCTACCTACGACGGTGAGTGCCATGGGACTGGCACTCGTCTAGGAAGGGGGTAATGTTAACCCCAACACGAAGAAAGGAAAAGGAAATAAAAAAGACGCAGGACAGAGGCGCAAAAAAGGTAGCCCGACTGAAGAAAGAATAGGAGAAAAGGCCAAAAGCGCAAGGGCAACCTTAAAAGTCTAAGGCAAATGCAAAAGGGGAAAGGTGCATTTTAAAATAAAAAGGCACACCCTGAAATCTTGTAAAAGAGCACCGGGCTCTCACCCATGCAATTTGTAAATGTAGACGGGCGGTGGAAAGGAATCTAGGAAGATAGAAGGACAATGGGAAAAAGGGCCTAGGCTACGACCGGCCATGTAAAAAAGAGGAAAAGGGGATGACCGCCCAAAAGGGATTTAGGGTTTTGTATATAAAGTTGAAAAGTGAATGAGAAGCTCATTCTTGTGTGTGGCCAAAGCTTCTTCTTCTTCTTCTCTTGTTTCTTGCCTTCTTGCTTGTGCTTGAGAGAGGGATTGAGAGAGTGTGAGGGAGTGATTGTGTGAGAGTGAGGGATCTTGGAGAATTAGCTCTCCATCTTCTCTCTTCTCTTCTCTTGTCTCGCGCGTGGCTATGGAGGATGAAGCTCATGGAAGAGGGATTGAGATTGCTTGAGCTTGCCTCAAGGATCGTGGAGCTACCGGTGTGCAAGAAAGAGGAGGGCACTCGATCGAGCATCAAGGTAAGCTCACTACACCCATAAGGTAGGCATTGCGCGTCAGCTATGTGAGAGGTAGCCATGGCCGCTCGATTCGAAACACTTGAGCAATAAGTGGTCCATAGGTCTCGGGGTAGAGCTTGTAGCTCCCCTTCAAGAGAGTGCTCTTCTGCAAGAAGAGATCAACCGTAAGAACTTGGATGCCTCTCGTGTGTCGCATGCTTTGACTGTTAGAGATAGAGATGGTAAGAATGATCATGGGTATGGACGTGGTAGAGACTCGCAGAAGTCTAAGTCTAAGTTGCGTGGTAAGTCGCGCAGCGTCTCGTGGGAGAAATGCTAATGTGACATGTCATCATTGCAACAAGAAGGGTCATATATGCCCACCGTGCCATGAGTTACACAATGAGAAGCACAAAGATAAGGGAAAAGACAAAGTACATGAAAAGTCCTCTGATTGCAGCATGGTATTTATAAAATCCAGTGTAAGAATAGAGGAGATAAATGACATGCAGACTGATGACTCCGATGGGGAGTATATACTTGCAGCTAGTTCTTGTGATGCTACGCCATTGATCAAGGTTCACTCTATGTATGTGCAGTGCTAGCTTTTGGGTTTTGGTGCTTCATTTTACGTTACACCTTGCCATGAGTGGTTCCACTCCTACTGCACTGTCTTTGGCTTAGTTCACTTGGGTGATGACACGTCACTTGCTATTGTTGGCATTGGGGATGTACGGTTGCAGTTCTCTACTAGCATTACTTTTATGTTATAGGATGTATGTCATGTACCTATGCTTACATGCAGTTTTATGTCTGTAGGGAAGCTTGATGATGTTGGGTTTCATATATCTTTTGGGGATTCTACCTAGAAGATCACTCGTGGCAGACTTGTACTTGCTAAAGGTGCCAAGGTTGGTAGCCTCTATCCTCTTATAGTTGATGGGTCATCTGTTGATCATGTTTCATTAGTGGGCTCCATCCCACATGTATCTCTTTGGCATGCCCATTTGGGCCATATGTCCTTGAAGGGAATGAAAATGCTTTTTGGTTTGCAATACTTACTGCCCCTTGACTATGCATGTTTTTATTCATGTGGGCATTGTCTTTATGGCAGACAGACTAGAAATACGTATAAGAATTCTGGTAGGACACGCATGAGTGAGCCCTTAGCATTGGTACATTTGATGTATGTGGGCCTATGCCCTATTAGTCTATGGGCGGTGCAAAGTATTTTG
This sequence comes from Lygodium microphyllum, assembly GCF_053477565.2. Lineage (NCBI taxonomy): Eukaryota > Viridiplantae > Streptophyta > Polypodiopsida > Schizaeales > Lygodiaceae > Lygodium > Lygodium microphyllum. The sequence goes on from NC_141148.1 coordinate 103,884,302, forward strand.
TGACGTTCATTGACGATTTTTTGCATAAAGTCAGGGCTTACCCCATTAAGCTTAAGTCAGATGTCTTGACTCTGTTTCAGAGATGGCTTACATAGGTTGAGAACCAAACTAGGCCTTAGCACTGATAATGGGGGAGAATATGTGTCATGTACTTTTGAGCAGCTATGTGATGAGAGGGGTATTAAGCGTCGGTTGACATCCCCCTATACCCCATCCCAGAATGGTTTGGCTGAGCAGATGAATAGAACCATCTAGGAGCATGTACGCAATATGCTTAGCCATGCAGGCCTATCATAGAGCTTTTGGGCTAAGGCAATCAATACAACTGTACATATAATAAATAGGTCACCTTCCAGTGGTTTAGATTTCCAGGTTGCAGAGGAAGTATGGACTAGGAAACCTCCGTCTTATACGTATCTATGTGTCTATGGATGTGAGGCATACTGCCATGTGCCCAAGGACAAGCATAGTAAGCTAGATCCTAAGAGTGTCAAATGCATTTTCCTTGGCTATGGAGATGTAAGTGAGATGGGTTACCACCTCTGGGATCCGCAAGCACAAAAACTCATCCGCATCCATGATGTAGTCTTCCATGAAGACAAGATGCATAGAAAGCTTGAAAAGGTGGTCGACATATGCAGGATTATATTCCAGGAGGAGCCTCGTGCCCCTGCACAACCACTTGCAATGCCTGCAGCAACAGTTGGTACACATGGCTAGGGTGTTGGATAGGATACTGGACAGACAACATATCTTGCCATGAGATGGTCTATTAGAGATAGGCATCCGCTTGATAGATTTGAGCCCTCAATGCACTATGTCTTGGTTACATATGCATGATATCCTCTCACCTAAGATGAGGCTATGCACAGGGGTGACAATCACTCTTGAGGGCTATGCAATTTGAGATAGACTCCTTGCATAAGAATATGACTTGGGATTTGGTCTCCTTATATGTTGACAAGAAGACTTTGCCGTGCAAATGGGTGTACAAGCTAAAAAGTACCCCTGGAAACCCCAAGCTGGCTTATAAGGAAAGACTTGTTGCTAAGGGTTTTAAATAGGAGCATGGAGTTGACTTTGATAAAGTCTTTTCTCCTGTGGTCAAGATGACCACCCTACACTTTGTTTTGGCCTTAGTCACATAGCTTGACTTGGACATGTATTAGATGGATGTCAAGACTGCATTCTTGCATGGAGATTTGCATGATGAGATATACATGGAGCAGCCTAAGGGCTTTGCAGAACCTGGCAGGGAGCACCTAGTGTGTAAGTTGAAGAAAAGTGTTTATGGCTTGAAGCAGGCACCTAGGGAGTGGTATCATAAGTTTGATGCCTTTATCCAGTCACAGGGCTACATCAAGAGTGCTATGGATTCGTGTCTTTACATAAAGATAGCCCATGATGGCTCATTGCTTATTTTGGTACTTTATGTGGATGATATGTTGATAGCAAGGAAAGTTCATGATGAGCTGGATGCTCTTAAATCTCAGCTAAAGAAGAGATTTGAGATGAAGGATTTGGGATAGGCCTCTCATATTCTTGGTATGTGCATTAAGCGTGACAGGCTTCAGGGAATATTCTACCTCTCATAGAGGGAGTACATTCATAAAGTCCTTGAGCGTTTCCACATGTAGGATGTAAAGCCTATTGGCTATCCATAACCTTCTTATGTGAAGGTTTCACATGCCGATTGTCTATAGACAGATGAGTAGAGAGTTGAGATGGCCAAGATCCCTTATACATCAGCCGTGGGCAGTTTGATGTATGCCATGATAGCCACTCGTCCAAATATTGCCTTTGTAGTTGGTGTTGTGGCATGCTATATATATGGCTACTCCTGGTAAGGAACATTGGGATGTTGTGAAGGGTATCATGTGACACTCGAAGAGCATAGCAGATATGTGTATTTGCTATGGCAGCCAGGATACAAGAGGGGTATACAGACTCTGATTATGCAGGACATGTAGATAGTAGGAAGTCCACTTTTGGCTATGTATTCACCTATGCTAGTCAGGGTCAATGTCTTCATGAGTTTCTTTTTCCTCTTTCAACCTCCATAGCTTCCACATCTGCCATGATCTAGACCCTATCTCCAACTTCATCTGCATTCCTACCTTCAATGAATCTTCCATGGCAGCCATAGACATCAGCACCCTGTCAGTTTGAAGCTTTCATATCTCTCTCCACAGGCCAAATATATCTGAACTTCCTTCTGAAGAAGTGTTTCTCTGCTTACAAAGCTCCTTCTTGGCACCTCAATCATTGAGATTGGGCAACTATAGCTTCAACATTTCCTCTTTTCAGAGTTGCTGCCATAACTGTGTCTGTGGACAGCACCTACCTACCTCTGTTGGAGCAGCCATATCTCATCAACCAGGCCATATCTCTTCAAGATTTCTTCTCAAGAGTTGTTCTTCAGGTTAAGGCGCAACTTGTTGGCCCAAAAATCAAGGCGACTGATGCACACCATGCCTGGCATTCGCATTTTGCCAAATCTGGGCGTAGTTTGAAGATAACGACCACTTTGAAGGCTTAGATCTCTCAACTCGAGCATAATCAGTACAAACCCTCTTAGGGGGAGTTAGAACCATTAGTGAGGGTCCTCTATCTCAAAGGGTTTGAGCAGATTTAACCTGTGAAGCGCGTGGAAGCTCTTTTACCAGTTGCTTCTCCCTATTTTATTTAACATGACAGCCATAGCCACTTACCTTTAAGCTCATTTTTTCTTCATTTTCTCTCTCCTGCCACTTAAACCAAGCCAAGGCCACTCTAATATGAAGTTTTTAGCAAGTATTCAGCCATCAAATTAGCAAGGAGGGAAAGCTATGAAGAGTTTTTAAAGATCATCAAGTCAAACTCAAGCAACAAACATCAAATTTCAAACTAGTATCTTTTGATACTTCACTTCCATTGCTTGTGTCTTTTGACACATACAAAGATCAACTCATTCCTGGTTATTCTCAGTCATTTGAAGCTAATTTGCTGCTGGTCTCTCAAGTCAAACATGGGCAAAGATTCTCCAACTGCCCATTTCAAAGGAGTCGGGTTTCATACCTGGCAGACCCGCATCAAATTGATCCTGATGAAGAAGGGCCTCTAGGCCATTACCACTGGAAAAGAAAAGAAGCCTCATGATGTGGATCTTGCTATCACTTGGCAAAAGAACGATGATAAGGCTCATGCCATTATCAAACTGGAGCTAGATGACAGCTATATCCACCATGTGGATAACTGTGAGACCTCACAGGATACATGGAAGAGACTTGACACCTTGTTTGGTGCACAGTCTAAATCATCAAAGTATGGTCTCCTAATTGAGTTTTTCAGGCTTGAAATGAAGTCTAGCACATCATTTGTACACATCAAAATTACATGGAAGGACTTCTAACCCAACTTGCAGGAATCAACATTAAAATGGAAGAATATGTTTGCATTGGTATTCTACTTAAGTTTGCCTCCTGAATATAATAATGTATCAACAACCTTAATCAATATGCCAAATCCTCAACTTGTTGATATCCAGGCATCACTGTTAGAGGAGGAAAAGAAGCTAAAAACTAAGGAAGAACCAAGTACCTCTAGAGATGAGAATGCATTATATGTTGGCAATAGGTACAAAGGCAAGAAGGATCAGCTCTTCTGTGACTTTTGTAAAAGGACTGGACACACCGAGAAGTTCTGCCACGCCAGAAAGAGGTCCCAAAAGGCCTATCTAGTTGCAGTCAAAGAAGAAGAAGAAAATGGAGCAAAGGAAGAAGAAGAAGAAGAAGAAGAAGACCACCAGGAGAAACCTCATCAGTCCTTCTATTCAGATAGACTTTTTTAGTTTTGTATTTCCTAGCCCTAATGCCTCAAACATAAACTTGTAAACTCCTCAGTTATCCTTGTACTATAGCCTTTGTACACTTTGTGAGGTCCCTGCTACAGCCTTTGGATGCCCATCATGTTTGTGGTACCCACACTTAGCCTTTTCTGCGACAGCCTCTGGTGTTTTTGCCATGTTTATGGTGTGCCTACACTTTGCAGATGTTGCTTTCACTAAAGCCTCTACACACTTTGTACTTTTGGTTGTGATTGAGAAGGGGTGTTGAGATATTTGCAATCACACCTACTTTAGTCCCTTTGTGAGAAGTAGTGAGGGCTTAGGACCAAAATCCCATATGCATAGTAGGAGAAAGCACCACCACTCAATTCCTATAAAGCATTGCACTAGCACTCTTTTTCTAATGCAATGATAGTACTCTTTTCTTTCCAGTAAAGTGTCATGTCACTGTCAATACACAAGATTGTGTTTATGAGTCTAAGTCTTAATCTTGAACCTAATTCACTTGTGTAACAATTTGTCCTAGTCAGGGTCAATGTTTTCATGAGTTTCTTTTTCCTCTTTCAACCTCCATAGCTTCCGCATATGCCATGCTCTAGATCCCGCGTATTTCACGGCTTGGAGAAGTTTTCCAACCTTGGAAAGAGATGATTATAAGTTCAAAATAGCTCAAAGAAGTGGAAGAAGTAGTTGCTGAAGACTCAAGTAATAAAGATTAAAGTGACGGTGACACTATTGAGCTGCAAAAGGACACTATAGTGGCTTTGATGACCTTTCATAGTAGACATACCTCTTGGGAGGGGTATCCATGACTGAAGAGGGGTTATGGATAATTATTCTTGATTATTCCATTGTACTATTGAGAGAGAGCATGTATGAGAGAGAAAGTGAGTGAGAGATAGCCAAATTTATGCAAAACAATGTATCTATGAGTGAGATTGTGAGAGAAAGTTATGGAACCTTTGAAGAAGAATACTATGTGATGATTTCCATTCAAAGTGATGTTTTCTTTTGTTTTTTGTGGTCTCTTGATTAATTATATGAAGAATACAAAGAGAATAATCAATTTTGTGCAAGATTAAGCCATGGGAGAATTGTTTCTATGAAGCTGCGTGAAGATTTCTTGTTCATGGTGTTCTTTTTCTTATTGTGGTCATATAAAATATAAAAAAAGATATTTTTTGATGATACAAGATAGATTTTCTTGTAGTAGATTTCGTGTTTTCATGGTGTTCCTCTTGGGGCTCCATCTTTTTCGTGCATAGCTAGGGAAATATTACCATCAATAAGCATTAGAAGAGGCTGAAATGAAGAAAATGGCATTGTTGAGAGGAGAAGAGTTCAATTGATACTTGTAAAGTTCCCTTTACTACTGAAGAACTAGAAATCCTCATTGCCAAAGCCACTTTCTACAAGAAATTCATCCCACAATGGCAGAAAAATATTACCATCTTGATGTAGGCTCTATCAAAGATGGTAGGCTCTATGTGGGTGGACTATTTTCTCTCCCTATTGAAGTAACAGAGACGTGCATCTTGGTGGCAAATTTTTTGGGAGAAAACTAAAGAGTAGAAACAAAGAGAATGACCATCCATGGGAGATTTGGATTTCATTGAAGAGTTTTCAAACATCATTAAGTGGGAGATTGTGAAGAAGCTTCAGGAGTTGTGGTCAATGGAAGTTCACTAGAACAAGAAGAAAAAGAGTTAGAATTTGTTCATGGATGCTTAACAGCAAGATACATAGGATACTTGGTGCACTGACAACCTTCTATTTGTGCAATTAGCAATGATTGGAAGTTAGTAGACAAAGTGTTCTTCACAATATACGCTGTTGAAACCATCAGAAGCTAGCATTACTATGATGATGGCACCACAATGATCCTCAGAAGAATGAGTTTTGATACCTTCAGAACTGAATATCTTCCCCTCTATAGTGGATTGAAAGCTAATTTCAAAGATGTTGAAAAGAAGGAAGTAGAAGAAATGTTGGCAAGAAGGTCCTCTAGAGATTGAAGCCCCTCTTATTCTATTCTATTGAGTATAGTCAAACTGGGTGGAGCTAAGTCCCTGATGAATGATGCGATCAAGAGGCAAACTAGAATGAGTCCAAAGGTACATGAGAAGAGAGAAGGCAAAAATCAAAGCCGAGAACGAGCTAATAGAAGCCTCCTTTGATGCCCTAATGACACTCTTTAAAGAAGTCCCCATGGGGACTCAAGGTCCCCTTCCTACTCAAATCTATCCTTGAAATATTGATGAGATAGGCCAACGGATGTAGTTCCATTGCTCATCTTTAAGGGAGAGTACAATGAAGACCTTGATCTTCATATAGCTGAGTTTATGGTACATTGTACTACTACACTATTTGCATCTGAGGGTAGGGATAGGGAACTATCCATGGGACTGCATTTGGTGGATATACCATTCCTGGCATGGGAGGAGGTAGGACTCCTCTTCTTGAGGTCTTCAACAACCTTGCTTCAACTTTACCATATAGTCTTGCACCTTCCATTGCAGCTTATAGGCTCACTGGTCTTCTTAATTCCACAAACTTACGAACTTCTAGTTGTAGGCCTCTAATGAAAACTCCCTTCTGAATACATTCATCCAAGTGATGGTTAGGCCATCTTTTTAGTATGGATTCCATTCTAGAGACATGCTTTTTCCCATTCACTAGAGGACTTACTTAAGTTCATGAACTCCTCTCACATCCGCTCTTCAGAACCTTCACACTTGAATTTAGTGAGGAAGGCCAACTTCAAGTCATCCCATGTGCCAAATGTTCCTATTGCTTGTCTCTCATACCATTGAAATGATGCACCTTTGAAAGTGGTGGAGAATATCGCTGACCAATGCTCAAGGGTCCCGGCATTGTTAGCTACACACGCTAACAAATCCATAGTGGCCGCCGCAGATGAAAATACTTGAAATGATGGTTCAACCACACCAACAGTGGCCTCAAACAATTCCCCCAATGGCAACCCAACAACAATAGTGGAGCTCTACCAACTAGAACCAACAACCCCTAGTCTCAATAGGAGCTCTGAATCAAAATTAGAAGAGAGGACCCTTTGGATCAACCCAAGCAGTCTATGTGGTGATTACAAAATCTTTCCAAAACCCTATTGCAAGTACTTCAGGAGGCAAAAATTCGAAGAACTACTTGTTCAATTCAGTTTGCAAGTATCAAGAAGGAGCTGATGGATGTGATAAATAGAACAACTATAGACATTGAAGGTGAATACTGCCAATATATCTTATCAACCTGTAGGAGGTGAAAGAGATGTGATGCGATCTAATACATGGTGTGGAAAGTGCCATCAAGTGAGATATTTAGCCATAGAATGTATCCAAAAACCAACCATTCCTGGAGCCTTCTATTCAACTGGTTAAGAAAGAACCATACAAAGGATATCTCCTCTATGAAGGAGATGCATGAGAAAAGGAAGAAAGATGAAGAAGCAAGATTCAACTTGTTGGAATTCAAGATGACCATCAAGGATATCAGACCAAAGACTAGAGAGTTCAGTCCTAATTTTGGCCCAAGGAGGTTTCCCTCTCAGAGTTATAGAGGGCAGTTTGGCAATGGCCAAAGATCAGAGGTGGAGTGTTACACATGTGGAGAAAAGGGGCATATCTCACCAAACTTCCCAAACCCTAGAAGGTCCATGGACTACGAGCCCTTATGTCGTCAATGCAAAGGAGAAGGCCACACTGCAAAAGACTGTTTTAGTCCATCTCTTGTAAAAGCTACTCTTGATACTTAACATAAGACCTAAGAACCTGCCTCCAATTTGGTGGGATTGAAAGTTGCTGCAATAACGTGCACCCCAAGAGAGGAGAATCCATAATTCCAAAAGAGAACATTCCCTCTACCAAAATGGTGAAGTTCAATCTTCCCAAGGAGAAATAGAATAGTACAGAGCAAAACAATGTAGTATAGAGCACTATAGTGCCACAAAGAGTTAGAGAGATAGGACCAAAGGTCCAAGAGATAGAGGATACTGACGTATCTCCAATAGTAAAAGAAGTGCAGATGTTTCTACTCTTGGAAGAAAAAGGAAAGATAAAAGTGGGCATGGCCCCATTTCCTAGCCGATTGGAGAAGCCTGTGGATCCTATCAAGGAATATGACTTGGTCAAAGACCTAGACACCTTCAAACCAAATCTAACATTCCGACAGTTGTGTTGATGTTGTCTCCTAGCTATCAAAAGAAATTCAAAAGCATACTAACAAGAAGAATAGGCCTAATTTTTTCTCCCTCATTAGCAAACGACTAAGCCTAACAAAGCCCTAGAGCAGGTGACGGAAGTGGATGTGGCTAATGCCTTCTTGGATCCTGGTCTCCTAGAGATCAGGGTGTGGATTAAAGGATGCTTTATAGTAGACACATTGATTGATGGAGGTTCCTCAGTGAACATAATGATGGATGTGATAATGAAGGATCTAGGCTTGCAAGGTATATAGCCTACACAGTGGCTTATCAAACTGGCAAACCAAAGTAGAATTAAGCCTTTGGGCATTCTCCCATGTGTGAAGAAAACTCTTGTTGGAAGAGATTATTGGTTGACCTATCTAGTAGTAAAACCAAATTTCTATGGAACTTCATATCCTCTATTGTTGTGAAGGCCATGAATTTTTGAAGTAAGGGTACAAACGGATTAGTTCAAAGGAACCCTAACCCTAGGTAGAGGACCCAACAAGGTGGTGTTGAAGTTGTATGGATCACAAAAAGGTAATGGATACACTTCCAGTGAGGTTTTAACAGATTCTTCCAGTGAAGTTATAGATGGTACATTAGGAGATGAAGAAGCCATCAAACAAATATTTCCCAAGAAAATAGAGGCACAGTCCCCACTGTCATCTAAGCCAACTCTCGAAAGAAGCAATACCTCATGCCTGAACCTGACATGACTTTTGAAGTCACATCTGATAGTGAAATAGAAGCATGGATGTATTGTTCTCCCTATTTCATGACCATAGTAGCAGAGACAGAGACAGAAATAGAGATCAAGTGCCAAAGACAGAGCCAAAAGTAGAGACAAATGGAAAAGCAAAGGTAGAGGACATAACAGAGAGTCTGTCAGATTCTGAAGAGAACAAAGATGACAGTGAAGAAGAAGAATATGGAAGCAGGCTAAAAGAATCTATCCTACTCACAGAGGCATAGATGAGGAAGAAGTTCCAAAAGCCTCAGAAGCAAAAGATCCCATGTTGTTAGACAGAATGACACTAGTACCCTTTGGATTGGCTAATGACTCGCATCATAGGAAAAGTCTTTATAATAAATGGATTAGGCAGAATAAGCCTTCCTTCAATAGTAGCTCTTGTCACCTAGAGTTACCCTTTTCAAGAGAGGATGATGACGATGCACCTTACCAACAACCACTAGTCCAATAGCCCAGACATAACTTCAAAGATCCCTATTATGTGACGTTCCTGGAGATATCCTCAGAAGAGAGTCCTCGAGCCAAGAGGTAACTAAGCCCCATATCAAACCTGAAATAGCTATAATATTGTTTCAGCATCCCAAGGAGCAATCTAAGTCTCCATTAACAGAAGAAGTCAGTTCTAGTGGAGCATGAGGAGAGGAGACTACTCCCTTGAAGGAGTTGGATCTTTACCCAAAAAGAGTCCATGGGACCTTCATCCGCAAAGTGGAAGGTGAAAATCAATTAATATTCATTGATGTTGATGGTACTAAATGTCACCTTTAAGGTCAGTGTGAGTCTTTTAGAAGATGAGTTGTTGGCCTTGCATGACCTATTGAAGGAGAACTTGGACGTGTTTGCATGGTCCTACAAAGATATGAAGGGGATTGATCCCACGGTGGTGTGCCAATATCATATGGACCTAGAGTATGATGACAAGCTAGTGAGGCAAAGATAGAGACATATGAATCTAAATTACTCCACCCTAGTGAAAGTCGAATTGTTGAAGCTCCTTGAAGCCGATTTTATCTATTCAATGGCCAATAGTAAATAGGTTTCACCCATCGTGGTAGTACCCAGGAAGAATGGAAAGCTGCAAATATGTGTAGACTTCCAAAAGCTAAATTCCAAGACAAGAAGGATCATTTCCCTATTCCTTTCACAAACCAATTGTTGGACATGATGGCAGGCCATGAACTTTATTCCCTCTTGGATGGATTCAGTGGATATAAGCAAGTCCAGATTGCAGAAGAAGATCAATCCAAAACAACCTTTACAACAGAATGGGGAACTTATGCCTTTAGAGTGATGTCGTTCGGGCTCTGTGTAATGCTTCTGCTACCTTCCAAGGAGTGATGATGGCCACATTCCAAAACCATCTACATGATTTCATTAAGGTGTACCTAGATGACTTCTATGTCTATAGCCTAATCCGTGAGCATTGGGGATACCTAGAGTAGTGCTTTAATAGATGTCAAGAGTATGGGATCTCTCTCAACCTTGACAAATGTGTCTCTTTGAAGTCTCTTTAGGAGTTTTTTTGGGCCACATTGTATCTGCGCAAGGGGTAGCAATAGACCCTACCAAGATTGAGAAGATTTCAAATTTAACAATGCCAACCAACCTCAAATAGCTGAGGGGATTCCTTGGCCATGTGGGCTACTATAGACAATTCATTGTGCACTTTGCGACAAAGGTAGCCCCCTTGCATAACCTCCTGCGGAAAGATGTAGATTTTATGTGGATTAATGATTGTGACAAAGCATTTAACACTCTGAAGTAGTGCCTAATTGAAGCACCTATCATGCAACCTCCTGATTGGATCAAGGAGTTTCATGTGTACATTGATGCATTAGTCGAAGGCCTAGGAGCAATCCTATGCCAAAAGGGATCCTCGAAGTTGGATCAACCTATCTATTATGCAAGCCAAAATGTAACTGACAGAGAAAGGAACTACACAATGATGGAGCTTGAGTGCCTAGGAATGGTGTTTGCCTTAGATAAGTTCCTACTATTGATGTACTTCAAATTCTATGTGGATCATGAGACCCTGTCCTCTTGATGAACAAAGCATATGTGAAGGGAAGATTGATGAGATGGCTCCTTCTATTTTAGAAGTTTGACTTTGAAGTGGTTACCAAACCCGGTGGCTCCCATATCCTGGTGGTTGATCATCTGTCATGAATCCCTTAGAGCAACATAGAGGAGCAGGATGACCTAGACCTTCCTGATGCTTCCCTTTTTCTAGTTGAAATTATTATCCCATGGTATGCAAACATAGCCAATATCTTGGCAACCCAACATTATCCCCCTAGTATCTCCAATCGTGAGAAGAAGACGCTCTTTTTGGAATCAACTCCCTATATAATGTTAGGTGCTGCTCTGTACAAGAAAGGCAAGGATGAAGTATTGAGAAGTGTAAAAAACCAAAGATAAGGATGGCCAGAAGGGTAGCAGCAGCCATGCTCCCTATTCAATTCATTATCATCCACAGTCAACTGCATATATACACACGAATCATACATAAGTAAGATAACTTGTATGTAACCATAGTTGAGTCAGTGTGACCCAACCTTATTCAACTAAGGTAAACAAACTGAACCAAGGTTCATGAGCTTGACTCTCAACACTCCCCTCAAGCTCAAGTATGACACTTCACTCCAAGTAGCTCTCTGAAATGCACAAACTTATGTTTGTCCAACGAATTGGTAAAGATATCTACAACTTAGTCTTCTGTCTTCACATGGACCAAATCAATGTCACCTACAATTACTTTTTCTCTGATAAAGTGATAGTGTACCTCAATGTGCTTAGTCCTAGCATGATAGATATGATTACTTGGCTAGGAGCACACTAGTCATATTGTCACAATAGAGTGTGACAGGCCTGACTTCCTACATGATAGATATGATTACGTGGCTAGGAGCACACTAGTCATGTTGTCACAATAGAGTGTGACAGGCCTGACTTTCTACATGCCCAAATCATCAAGAAGCTTCATGAGCCATGTTGCCTCACATGCAACTAGTGCATCACCTCTATGCTCTGCCTCAGTACTAGAGAGTGCAATTGTAGGTTGCTTCTTACTGCTCCAATTGACCATACTACTACCAAGGGAAAATGCATACCCACTAGTAGATCTCCTATCATAGGCACTTCTTGCCCAATCAACATCTATATACCATGTAAGCTCCAAAGGCTTACCATGCTCATAGAACAGACCATAATCTGATGTAGCCTTCACATATCTCAAGATCCTCCTCACTGCATCCAAGTGAGGCTTCCTAGGCTTCTGCATGAATTGGCTAATCAGTCCAACTGAATAGCTAAGGTCCGGTCTAGTAATGGTAAGGTAAATCAAGTTACCCACCATTTGTCTATACATAGTGACATTCTCAATCTCATGTCCAACATCTACAAGTAGCTTAACATTTTGCTCCAATGGAGTGCTCAAAGATTTGCAATGCAACGTACCATACTTGGTTAACATGTCTTGTGCATATTGCTTTTGCAACAAACAAGTACCATGAGGTGTAGAAACAACCTCAATCCCAAGAAAATACTTTGATTCACCCAAATCTTTGACCTGAAATTCAGCATGTAGCGTTTCCTTGATCTCTCCAATTCCCATGACATCATCACCTGTAATGATCAAGTCATCCACATAGATGACTAATATCACATAACCAGCCCTTGTCTTCTTTGTGAATAGGCTATGATCAGTCTTGCCCATAGTGAAACCAATTTTCTGTAAGCATGTACTTAGCTTAGCATTCCAAGCTCTAGGTACTTGCTTCAACCCATACAATGCTTTCTTCAATCTACACACATGTGTAGGAAAATTTGGATGTACATAGCCCTCAGGTTGATCCATGTATACTTTCTCAACCAAATCACCATTGAGGAAAGCATTCTTCACATCCATCTAATACATACTCCATCCTATAGATGCTGCCAATGCAATCACTGTTCTCACAATTGCCATTTTAGCAACAGTGTTGAATGTCTCCTCACAATCAAGACCATATTGTTGTGCATGCCCTTTTGCCACAAGTCTTGCCTTGTATCTTTCCAATGTGCCATCTGATTTGCACTTCACCTTGTATACCCATTTGAAACCAATAGGCATTTTGCCTTTAAGCAAATCAACCAAATCCCAAGTGTTATTCTCAGCCAATGTTGAATATTCCTCATCCATTTCCTTACACCAATGATCATCCAAAATAGCTTCAGAAAACTTTGTGGGTTCCTTGAAGCTAGTGACTTTTGCTATATATGTATAGTGCCTCACTGTGTAGCCACTATATGTAAGCCTATCCATAGGCTTTTTGACTCTTTTTTATCTCCTCAACTGAGGTGCAGTATGAGATTCTCCTCTCTCATGAGGTGGTATGTATCTATGTCTGACACTAGGAGACACAATTGATGGAATACCAAACTCACTATCCAAGCTGTCAGTGCTAGTTGAATCAATGGGTGGTCCTATAACATCATCAAGTTTGCCTTTGAATTTATCCACATTTCTCCCCTTCACTGACATACTCATGCCAATGGATAAAGATGTTGAAGTCCTCAATCTACCTGTCCAAGGACTAACTAATATAGTAGCATCTTTAGACGGTCCGAAAATTTCTGCACTCTCATTTGTACCTGCATGTATATAAGTCTCATGGCAACCATCATCATCATTTATCAAGATGGTCTTCTTATCATACCATGAATTCAGCTCATCAAATAATACATCTCTTGAGACCAATGTCTTATGAGTAGAAGGATTGTAGCATTTGTAAGCCTTCCTATCTTGCGCATACCCAAAAAAGATGGACTTTTCTGCCTTTGAATCAAGCTTCTTCCTCTTCTCATCTAGAACATGTACATATGCCAAATATCCAAAGACCTTAAGATGGCTAATGTCAGGCTTTATCCCATAAAGCCTCTCATAAGGGGTCACCTCATGTTTCCCTGTTGTTGGTGTATGATCCATGACATACATAGCAATCATTACAGCCTCTACCCAATATGCTTTTGGTAGGCTCTTTTCATTCAACATGGCTCTAGCCAATTCCACACCATTTTGTTGTGGTGTGTACCTGCATGTCAATTGCCTCTTTATCCCATGGGATGCCAAGAAGTGATCAAAGTCTTTAGAGACATATTCTTCACCACTATCAAATCTCAAGCATGAGATGTAACAAGTCAATTCTTTCTCCACATGTCTCTTGAAGTCCTACAAAGCATCCATGACACCACTTTTGTGCTTCAACACATACAACCATGTGTACCTACTATAGTCATCTATGAATGACACATAGTAGCATGATCCCCAAAGAGATACATTTTGTGAGGGTCCCCATACATCATAATGTACAAGTTGCAATGGTCCAGTAGTGGTGCTTACATGTCTCATAAATGGAAGCCTTGATTGCTTCCAAAATTGACATGACTGACATACATGTCCCAATTCCACATGCTTGAACTTAGGGAGTCCAAGTACAACTTGCTTATGCTACATATTCTTCAGATTTTGAACATTTACATGATCAATTCTTTTATGACACATCTCAATGTCCTTTATTGCAACATTGTCATGTGAGTACATAGTAGCATTCAAGGCTGGAATTTTTGTATCCAATGTAAACATCATGCCATTTCTTTTGCCTTTAGCAATGATTTTGCATCCTTGACCATACTCTTCAATGTAGCATCCATCTCTATCGAATCTAACTTGTAGATTCTGTTCAGCCTTTTGTCCCATAGAAACCAAGTTTTTGGTAATATGGAGGGTATATCTAACACATCATATAGACTCTTTTTCTTATCACCATGCATCATCAAGGGAATAATACATGTATGCTTAATGTCATGCTGCGTATTATCCCCTGTGCAAACATATCCATGAGCACCTTCTACCATCATGTCAAAGCACTCTCCATGAGGAGTCATGTGGTTAGATTCCCTTGAGTCTATATACCATACATCATCTGCTTTGCCTTGTGTAGACAACCCCTTCTTCACATATCGCATAGCAAACAACTTGTCATCCTCTTGCATACCACTAGAAGAGGCATAATTACCATGTTGCCTTTCTCTTGCTATTTGATCATTCTGCTTCTTGTAGCAATCTTTAGCTACATGCCCATATTTGCCACAATAATGACAATCCTTATTTGCATTTGATTGTTGTCCATGACTCATTTGGGGCTACTGCCAAGTGCCGCTTCCTCTAGATGAGTAAACCCCTCTTCCATGAGCATTTGAGGCACCTCTATTTTCTTGAGGCTACCTATTTTGCCATCCAATACCTTGCTTTCCATAGGATACATATGCATTTCTAGCCCCTCTTCCTCTAAAGTTGACCTTCCTCTTCCACCTCTACCCCTTTGATTTGAGTAGAAGACATTGTCCCTACTGTTTTTAGACCCACAGGAACTTGTATTGAGTCCAAGCTTCACTTCTTCATCCAAAAGAAGTGCCACAAGTTCATCAAAGTCAAGCTACTCCTGACACGCTAAAATGGAAGTGTCAAAATGCTTGTACTCCTCTCCAAGACCATGGAGGGTAGTGGCCACCAAATCATCATCCTCAACTTCAGCTCCAATTGAGCCTAGTTGTTCTGCAATGGTTCTAATCTCACTCACATAGTCTTTAATAGACCTTCCATTCTTGGATACGTGGCTGAATTTTTGCTTCAATTTTGTCTTTCTCACATGAGTGACATGACCATAATTCTTCGTTAATAAGTCCCAAGTGGATTTTGGTGAAGTACAGTTTGCAAATTGCATAGCTTTTTTGTTTGGCACGCATAAGGACAGCTAATGCAAGACCTTGCTAGCCTTTTCCAACCATGTCCTATGTGCCTTTAATTGATCCTGTGTTGTAGATCTATCCTTTGGTAGCTTGGGCTCATCTTCAAGACTTGTGACTAGGTCCCAATAGCCTCTTCCAATTAAGAAATTTGACATTTTGAACTTCCATAAAACAAATTAATAGTCCAGCTTCTCACCTACTATCTGGGTGATAGTATCCTTCTCTCTTGTGTTTGTCATTCCAAAGTCTTCAGCTTTGCAAAACAAGATTTGATGTGTAGAGTTGATCACCCCAAAATGCCAGAGGCAATGCACTTTCATGACTTGTAGTGCAACCAATTTTTTACTGAAAAATGGTAGCAATAACCACTATTGCATTCCCGGCCAATACATGTGCTTTTGTTTCCATTCAACCCCAATTACAATGCCTCCAACAAACCTACATTCCAATCTAATGTGGTGGCTGCAGAAAAAATCATATGCACATGATTTGTAGCTTGCATTTCAATAATCTTCTGAAAAGGCTTGCAAAGCCTGAAAACCTCAATTACTAGCGTTCAACAATGTCATTTCTAGCATTTAGGCAACTTCATGGACAGGGTATTCAAAGACTACCTCCTTTTAAAGCTTGCCTTCATATTTGGATAAGGGGGTAATTTTTTCCTTCAAACCCTTCCAATAAGCTATGCAACCTCTGAGTTTGGTTCAGTGGGATCACTATTCACCATGTCCCAATGATCAGATACACAATGTGGGAAGGCATGGCCAGAAGTAGCTTCTCGCAGAGTACTAGAGAACCCAAAGGACTCAATGATAGGAAGATATGCCATAACATTCTAAAGAGATGCACCTGGTCTTTGAATTTCCTCAAACACATGAGCTCTTTTCCAATTTAGCACTCCATAAATACCACCTAATGCCTGCTCAAGAGCTTAAATTTCCACAAGATACACTGACTCCAGAAGCCTTGACTTTGCAGATGAGTAGGCATCATACATAACACGACGGGCAATGGGAACAATCTAGCCACTGTTGTTGTAAATCAGTTGGCTAAGAATGGTTATCATCCTTTCATCTACTTAATTGATCAACAACACTTCTGAATCAATCAAGATGGTTTCCCTTCTAACAAGTTTGAACCGTGATTGCTAGACCTGGGTGCTATAGTTAGTTTGCACTCCACCAATCTCCTTGATGGCATCGTTTCAATCTTTAAAGCTCACCCCTTCATTTAAATGTAGTAGCCCGAATGATCAGTCTTGCAATCGATGCCTCCTATAGCTGCTCCTCCCAGGTGAGATCACATCTTGCATTCACGGCTCTGTCAACTGTCCAAACTGGTCAATTGGAGCTGGATAAGTACATTACACAAGACATTAGGAACATTTAGATGATATAGCAGCAGTCGCCCACCACTGACTCAAATAGTCGGTGATGGTCCCAGCAAAACAAAGATGCAGTTGGAATTGATGTGTATAAAATCTTTCATTTAGAAAGTGATTCGATTTGTTTTCACAACCAGTGGAAATGCATGCTCATCTTGAGAAATTCTGTCGGAAGCTTCCCACTATCAACCATAGTGAGTACATGGACATCAGGTTTGGTGCACAATATACCTTGACATGAGCAAAATGTATCTAGCCAATTGAATGATTTTGTCTAAAGTGTATATGGGGAAGAGGACTTTTCTCGACTCTGATACCATGTAAAAAACCAGAGATAAAGTCGTATCAGCAACCATGCTCCCTATTCAATTCATTATCATCCATAGTCAATTGTGTATAGACACACGAATCATACAGAAGTAAGATAACCTATATGTAACCATAGTTGAGTCACTGTGACCCAACCTTATTCAACTAAGGTAAACAAATTGAACCAAGGTTCATGAGCTTGACTCTCAACATGAAGATGTATTGCAGGAGATGAGATTGGAATAGTGCTGAAGCATGTCATGATGAGCCCTGTGGAGGACACTTTGCAGGAGAAGCAATAGCCAGAAAGGCCTTACTCGTAAGATATTGATGGTGGTCGACCCTCCACAAGGATGCCTATGACTACTGCAAACACTGTGATGCTTGTCAATGAATGGGAAGGCCAACTAAATCCAACCCCATGCCACTACAGCCCATCATTCCCCTAAAGCCATTCGAGAAATGGGGAATCGATTTCATTGGCCCCATTGATCTGCCAACCGGAAGGAAGCAAAACAGATACATTTTGGTCTATATAGACTATGAAGCCAAAGCTCTCAAGCGGGATAATGGCAATAGCGTGGCTCTATTCCTTATAGGAGAACATTATTAACAATTTTGGTAGTCCCCTGGAGCTAATAAGTGACAGAAGTATGCACTTCCTTAACAAGATTATGGAAGAAACGATCGAGTTGTACAAGGTTTGCTATCGCAAGTCCACACCCTATTACCCCAGAGCCAATGGCCAATTCGAAGTTACTAATCGCATCCTCTTCTCGATCCTAGCAAGGATGATTGTTGCATATCACCATGATTGGGATGATCAACTTACATGGGCCCTCTGGGCATGCAAAACCTCCCACAAGGCTGCTATACACCTTTCTAGCTAGTGTACGGTACAGAGGCCGTCTTCCTTGTTGAACTAGGGCTACCCTCTTTGCGCATGGCTATCAAAGAGCGCTTGGGAGATGATGAGTCCCTGCAATGCCATTTCTTGCACATAGAATGTCTGAATGAGACTCATAAGATGGCCTTACAGTGCATAGAAGGCACGCAAGCTCATCGAAAGGCCTATCATGATAACTTCATCAAACAGAAGGAGTTTAAGGAAGGTGACTTAGTCCTTGCTTATGACTCAAGATTTGGCAAGTTTCCAGGAAAGCTTTTAAAAAAATGGATGTGCCCCTATAAGGTACTTGTTGTTGTGAGAAAGCAGAGTTGCAGCATTGGAATCTGTGCACAAGAGGAAGGAGAGAGCTCAAAGTATAAGAACAATATCTTGTTTACTAAGTTGCTTACAAGTACAACTTGCGTACACTCTCCCATGCATGATAGCAACCCATAGGCTATTTATATAGCCTCTGCCAAGCTAGGGTTAGGGTTTCCCCTACCCCTAAGACTATTCACACCTATCTACCCTTATGCACCCTTGCTTACAGTGGATTCCTATGCATATCTTCTAACACCCCCCCTCAATGCCAGGGTGGCATTGGATTACAAGGCATGTAAGATGTCCCCCCCCTTTAAACAACTAGGATGCCTTTATAAATTAGGCTACAATAGTGTTTTTAGGTAGATGGTTTAAAGACTCAAAGAAGTTGATCTTCAGATGAATTGGAGGCATAATTGACCACCAGTTCTTTGGGTACATCAGGAGTGTTGGGGCATTTACTAATGATATGCCCTGTCTTCTTGCATTTGTTACATTTCATTTTCTCAGGATACTTCTTTCAACATTTGTTTACAAGATGTCCTTTTTTCTTACAGAAAGAACATCTAGTGAGAACTGTATGTACCAGTACTTGATCATGGGAAGTTGAAGATGCCTGACTGTTGCTGCCTTCTTTGTGGTTCCTCTTTGCTTCATCCAAACAGGATTGGATGGTACTTGCCAATGTAGGATTTGGAATGTTGGTAAGAGTGGTTACAAGAGTAGGAAACACCTATTTTACAACTTTTAGGAGAATAGCAATAGCATCTTCTTCATGTATTGGAGCTTGTATTGAGGCAAGCTATGCCATAAGTCCCTTCATGTGAGAGATGAATTTTCCCATGTCTTCTCCTATCGATATTCCAAGCTAAAGAATTCAATTTTAAGGAATATTTTAGTATTTTTACCAGTGGCTCCATAGAGCTTTTCAAGCTCATCCCATTTTTCTTTAGCAATATTTAATTGATCAACATGATGAATCAATGACTCATCTAAATGTAATCAGCATATGTTGTGGGAGAGTGTACGCAAGTCACTGTCATGTGTGGGAGAGTGTATGCAAGTCACTATCATATGTTAATGTCCGTCCTCAAATTTTCATGTGTGGGAGAGTGTACGCAAGTCACTATCATGTGTGGGAAAATTTTCAAATTTGAGGACGGACATCAGCATATGTTGTGGCCATTGTGAAGGTCTTACCACTTGCTAGAACAAGGGCAGTGTCTAGGCCCTTACAAGTTTGCCATAAATGAGGAAGCAATTCAAAGTTTTAATGAGGAGAAAGGCTGAAAATCATACATATGTAATATTTCAAAATATGACTTTGGTGGTCCTTTCTTAGAAGCAATCTTCTTCCGAGGTTTAATGGTCTTTTTAGGCTTCAATGATTTGAACCTAGACTAACTTCGGGCTCCTCCTTGTGTTATGGCTCGGTGGATGATCCTTGTGTTGGACAAGGCTGGTCTATGATTTCAATGTTTGTTGCTGATGATTCTAAGGAGAGTACAATGACACTCATTCCTCTAATTTCATTAACTAATATACTTAAGAAAAAATCACTCAAGATATGCAATACAATTCTATAGTATGATGGTCTATGTGTTTATAGTTGTACACATAGCCTTACAACTTGAAGCAAGGTACTTAGTTGTTTTACTTTCTTGATGAAAAACATTCAAATTATGTAATTGTTAGTAGCAATGATGATTAAGCAATGTGCCTTAGTACTTACATGCACTCATCTGTAGCTCATGTTACTAGAGATGGTAAATGTCGGTCTTAATGAGCTTGATGATGACCCTTCAAGTAGAAGAACCTCTAAAATGAAGTTTCGAGGTTCATAACTCACTCCGAAAGAGTTAAATCAGTGATTAAAATCACTGTTGATGACCAAACATTGAAAAAAATTGAAGATGGAAGAAGCTTGAAGCTCCTAGCTATGGCTGCCAGTTAGGGTTTGGCTTATAGCAACCAATAGAGGTCAAATTTTCCAGAGCCCTCTTAGGAGTAGATGGCCCACTAGGGGGGACTAGAAAAGCCCTATGGTGGCGGCCTTCAATGCACCCTCGTCAACACACCCAGTAGCATGCAATGTCTCGCCTACAGATCTGCACCTCTTTCTGCGATTTTGACAATGCTGCTCACCACAATGTCCAATGTTAGAGATTGACGTACCACGTTGAATCACCCAGTGCTTAGGAGAAGATCTTCAGAAGAAACCAGAGGCTGAAACCCCTTCTATTGCCCACACTAGCTCCTCCAAGGTCAGGGGGTCTGGCTGGCTATGGAGTTTGAAGATCTAAAATGAGAGAGATGGAGATTGTCTTATGCACTTAGTGGAGCTGAGATTTGAGAAAGCTCAGGGGATCAGAGGAGGCTCTGATACCATGTGAGAAAGCAAAGTTGTAGCATTGGAATGTGTGCACAAGAGGAAGGAGAGAGCTCAAAGTATAAGAACAATATCTTGTTTACTAAATTGCTTACAAGTACAACTTGGGTACACTCTCCCACACATGATAGTGACCCATAGGTTGTTTATATAGCCTCTGCCAAGCTAGGGTTAGGGTTTCCCCTACCCCTAAGGCTATTGACACCTATCTGCCCTTATGCACCCTTGCTTACAGTGGGTTCCTATGCCTATCTTCTAACAGTTGTCAACCGTAATGGTTCTATTCAAGTGCAGACAATTGATACTTCTGATGATCCCTTCCTAATTAATGGCTATCGCCTAAAGAAGTATTACCCTCCCTGGGGATCTTGAAAATCACCGTGGATAGCCCTTCATTCACGATGTGTCGATCGATAAAGCTTTACCTATTGCTCTTGATAGTCCTCCTGCTTATCCTGATAAGATCAATTGGTCTCATGGGAGAAAATGACTTCGATCCTTGTCATGTTGACCTATTCTTTGAGAAAAGGTGAAAACACCCTCGAGAGTAGGGGAAAAGGAAAAAAAAGAGAGAAGAAAAAAAGAAAAATAAAACCAAAACTGTTATGGGAGAAAAAGAAAAAATTAAATGTCATAATACGTCTCGTTCCAAGAAAAGGTGGCAACCACCCTTGGACGGGAAGCTGGATGTGGAAAAGGTAGTAACACCCCATAGTCCAAGATAGCTGAATCATTCGTTGATCTTCCAAAAGTAGTTTCAAAGTCGCCTCTCCCTTGGTGCATTGAATCATGCAACTTCATCAGTGCTTCTACCAAACATGTTGGCTACCTCCCTAGGTACGCCTCTTCATCAACCAATACAAGTTGACATCATCAACCAAACAAAGCCGATCTTCATTAACAACCTTTGAGTGATTTGAGCCTGGTGCACAGATCGATCATCGTATGCGTGCGTAGTGAGCGTCAAAAGGTCCCCAACAACAAAAGAACTCTACTTTTTACACAAAAACCAATGAAGAAAGCTTGCACGACATGAACAAGCGACCAATTGGGTGCAATCTCTCCCCATGCCTTGTGTGAGCGCTTCACAAAGCATGTATTTAATATATTATTCATCTTCAAGCTCAAGAAATAGCCCAATTTACAAAAATAACATGCTTTAGCTTTTGAGTTTGCTTTTGTGCCACTAAAGAATTAAAGCTATTGGGCGCCCAAGAAGTCAGGCGGTACCCAAATACAATGTCCAATACAATTATTTAAATCGTGCGCCCATGTGCATTAAAAAATAATAAATAAATATCAAACGCTTAATAAATAAGCGCAACAAAATATAGGCGCCATGCCTAAGATATGCGCCCATAAAAAATTGATGATAATTTGAATACACGCTATCCTCCAATGCTTCCCAATGCCACTGCTGCTCACTCTACACATTCAACTGAAGCATTCACAATTGTTAGAAAAATAATACAATTAAACCGACAAAAGTGAATACCTAGCAGTCTTTAGCTACAAAAATAAATTGGTTAGAAATCAATCCTAACCTTAATTTATTACGAGTGCGCACTCTAAACTCATAAATGTTTATTAATTTAAATATGTATTTTGCAGAATCACCCGCTATGGAATCACCCACTTACACATTAAATTAACAAAACACTCGAAAAGGATAGGCGTTCCCATCAACTTTTCGCACAAAGAATCCACTTTGTGTATGAGCCCTGATAATAATAAAATTTTACGGAATCCACTGCAAAACCTCACGAAATCCACCGTGGAATATACCTCCTGGCATCAAAGCTTTCATCCTAACCAGATGGGGATGTGAGTATGGGTTGCTCTCTATATTTATCAACAAAGTGTGAGATAGAGGGTGGGGTGAGTGATTAGTCCTAGTCCTTTTGTATCCAATAGAGAGGTGAGCTATGTGAATGGAGCATTGCAAGCACAAGATGGGCCTCTTAATGCACAAAGCATGATCTGTTCCTGTACACTAGACTATAAGACACCCTAGCCTTTTTTCTCGCATCGTATGCTGGCATAGGGTGGGATGCATTATTGCATTATCAATTGCACACAAGGCATACAACCTTCGCACAAGTGATAGTTAGGCTTACATTAATGGGTGCGAGGAATGTGTTGCCCTCCTATAATCATCACTAGAATGTGAAACAAAGGAGGGGTTGAGCACGATTGATTTCCTCTTCATCAATTGAGAGGTAAGGATTGAGGGACATTACGATAATTGGAGTTAGGTATGTTCTCATTTCCCTATGCACACACGGGATGGGCCTCATCCACTATTACTACACACATCATTCTGTTCGGCGCACTACACGATAAGGCTCCTTGGCCTTCCTTCTTGCACCTGTGCCAGATGGGTTGCACCAATGCACCATCAATTGTGCACACTAGCATACTCCTTCTAAACCATCCCTATTGTCAATTTCTAAACTGGGTGTGAGATCTAGGTTTCAACCATGATTCAATCAAGTAGTGTCAGTTTTGGGGTGAGTAACTGATCTATTATTCCAACATGAGTAAATGTCGAGATTAAGTAATGTATACTTTGCCATCAATGACTTATCGAAACTTAATCAACAATGCTTTATCCCTAGATATTGTTGTGTGGTCCTTGCCATGCTGGGACAAGTGTGACATGGAGAGTCATGGTACCTCCTACTGACAATTACAATCTTTCATGTGTTAAACGACGGTTCTTCACCTCGACCATCTGCAAATCGAGCCAAGTTTTTCTAACACTACCTCTTTTATTTACATGAGTCGGTCATGTCTTAAGTGTGGGGATGCACGAATATGAGTGGTAATCAAGTGTTAGATCCTTGATGACTAGTTAATCCGATTTATTAAGGTTTTAAATATGGAGATGCGTCCATGTGCGTCTGTTTAGCATACCTTCATGAAAACATCCATGGCTGATCATTCAAGCATATTATGTATTGATTTTGCCTTGATGGGGTCCCTTCCCCACCCACATCTTATTCTCACCCCGTCTTGGGGCCGACCTTGTCCGTTTGGCTTTATCCTTTGTTTTTCTATTTTTCCATGCGAATGCACCCTACATCCCTCAAATTTGATATTTGACCTTACATACCTATTTTTCTCTTTGAACTCGCCACTTTTTGTTTTTACAGTCCCCTGTTCCGAGCCACAATTCGTGAGTTATTAATTTATGAAGAATTTTTTATCAATTTGACGTGTTTCCATGCGAACATATCTTTTTCACTTCGAAACAGTAATTTGATGTGACAACCCTGACTTCTACCTTCCTCTTGTCATTTTTTCTTTTTATTGCTCATCATTCTGATGCATGGTTTGCCCATTATTAAATTTTCCATATTTTCGAGAATTCTCGCAAGTGTTTTTGGCTCTTTTTCAATGTGAACCTGCTCTATTCACCTCGCAATTCAATTATGGTTAAATAGCTTTGTTTGGGTTTCTCCCTTACACAAATTTTTCTTTTTTCTCCATCACGTTTCAGCCCACCGACTTTATGTTATTAATTTTTTCGTATGTTCTCGTGCTCATTTTTTCTTTTTTTTCCACGTGAACGTCCCTTAAGGTCACCGAAAATGTGTTCTGACCTAACAATCTTGTCCCATAGGTTTCCCTGGACATTTTCTCTTTTCATTACATACCTTTCTGATGCCTGTATTTTCTTGTATTCATTTTTGGCTCCATTTTCATTTGTATTTTTGCCATTTTTTCCATACGAACATGCTCTCTTGCCCCCGGAACCGTGCTCTACCTTACCCATCCTTTCTACCACTTTCTTGTGGACATTTTTTGTTTTCATTCTTCTTTGTTTCGACTGTCAAATTTTTTCATATTAATTTTTATTCCCATTTTTTAGTGTGTTTTTACAGTTTTTCTCATGTGAACAGGTCCTATTCTCTTTGAAACTACGTTCGAAGGTGACAAGCCAGTCTGCTACATCATCTTGAATATTTTCCTTCTGTCTAACCTTCATTTTGGTTGACTGATTTTTTTGTATTAATTCATGTGTGTGTTTGTAGGCCAGGTTTTCTTCTTTTTCCAATGTGAACGCCTTTAATTGTGCCCAAACATCCCGTTTTACTCTTCCACCCTCTTCCTCTCATCTTCCAACTTATTTTTTCTTTTTTTAATCCATTCATCCAATGCTCGATTTATTTGTTATTAAATTTTTCATTAATTTACATTTTGACTTCACATGTTTCCACGCAAACACCCGCGTCTTCATTTTTCACTGTGTGCGGATATATTCATGTCGTTGCTATTTCCCCGCATGTCTGTCCCGCTCGACGTGTCGACTCTGTCGTCACAAAATCCCCCTCTCGAGCTTGCGTTCGTGCGCTAGACGAGAGGGGATCCTCAAATAATTTAAAAAAACCTTTCCCACCCCCAACCAACACACACACACACACTCTCTCTCTCTCTCTCTCCCCCTCACGTCCTCTTCTTGTGTCGTCCTCATCTCTTTCTTCCCCATCTCTTACTCCTCTCTTCTTGTTCCTCTTACCCTCCTTTTTTCTTCCCCATCTCTTCCTCCTCCCTCCTTCTCCTTCTTCCTCCTCTCTTCTTCCCTTACTCTTCCCCGCTTCCTCCCGCCTCCTTCCTTCCTTCCTCCCCCTCCTCTTCTTCTCCTTTTTTCCTCCCCTCCCCTCTCCTCCCTTCCTCTCCCTCCACACCGCCGCTTTCCCCCTCATGCCACCCCAGGTGCCGCCTACCACGCCGACAGAGTCGACGCCACCGCCGAGCCTTGCTGCCACCCAGTTCTACACACAATTGCTGCTGCCACATGCTGCAACTACCACAACGCCCGCCACGTCAAAGGCGAACACCTCCCAAAACGCCGGACGCCATAGGGTCAAAGTAGCCACCTCCCACACAGAAGGGGTTGCTACCATCGCCGCCAACGAACAGGCCGCCCGCCGTCAGGTCCCCGCTGCGCCCCTGTTACACTATGATGCCCCACCATACTCGCCACCCCCTCCCCACCGTACCCACCCGCCCCATTGGTGTCCACCCAACGTGACCGTCCGCCCACACCCTAGTATCCCCCCCCCCCCCCCCCCCCCCCCCCCCCCCTTGTAAGGGCTTTGTAGCTATACCATGCCGTTGCTACCGATTGCACCTATATAGGGAGTAGTAGTGACTCAAAGCCCTGCCTTGTTTACACTCTACGTGTGATTCCCTATACCCAGTGGTGAACCCTCTTATGTGCGGCGTCACGAGGGTGTAGTCCTGGGATGTGTGTATGTTGTCCCGCTTTTGGATTGAATAATACAAGAGTATACCTTGAGCTCATATCGTGTTACCTTTCTGTGCCGTGTTGAGTGCGTAACGAGTGCAGGTTTATCACACTTGGTATCAGAGCAACTCTTGCTTGGAGTGAAGGAGTGCTCACGGAAGCAGGAGGAAAGATCCAGTGCCCCGAAGAGATCGAACTCGGAACGACCCACAGCACGACGCCCCACGTCGTGTCGCCCCACGTCGCGACGCCCCGCGTCGCGTCGACCCACGTCGCATCGCCCCACGTCGCGTCGTCCCACGTCGTGACGCCCCCACCCCGACGCGTCGCCCCGGTGTGACACCCCAACCTCGACGCCCCACCGTCTGAAGACGTGACGCGGCTTCCCCGCGGCACGACCCACACCACCACCGGCGAAACGCGGCTTCCCCGCGTCGACACCACCACCAACCACATGGAGGAAGAAAGGGAGAACATCACCCTCCCAACATTAGAGGAGAGGAAGAAGAGTAGGGGACAAGAATGGAGAGTGGCCCAAGAGGAGAAGGTGGCCGGACTAGAAAGACAAATAGATGGTATGTCAGGCATGCTAGAATCAATATGGAGGAACATGTAGATGAAAGAGGAAGAGGAAGAAAGGAGAAAAAAACTAGAAGTAGAGCAGGGCTATAGAGAATGGGTGAGTCAACAACAAGAAGAGGAGAGGAGACACCGAATGCAAGAGGAGATGGATAGAACGGGTAGAGAGGAGTCATCTAGGAGGGCACAAGATACAAGGAAGGAGAAGGAGAAAGTGGTAGAATTAGGAAGCAAAAAGAAAGACAAGAAGAAGGAGAAGAAGCACCATCGCAAAGAAGAGGAAGATAGCAGTAGTTCAGAAGATGATTATGGAAAATTCAAGATGCCCCAACCCGCCAAGTATAAGGGAGAGAGAGATGGGTTGGTTCTGAAGAAATGGATCACAGAGGTGGATAGGTACTTAAAATATTCAAGAATCACCGAAGACAGGAAGGCGGAAGTGGCAGCCATTTACTTGGAGGAGGACGTTGCCAGTTGGTACTTGTTAGAACAGGAGCAGGGCCACTCAATCTGTTCATGGGAAGAACTCCAGGAAGAACTAAAGGACTACTTTATTCCAAAGCTGGAGAAATTCAAAGTAAGAGATGAATGGAGGAACCTCAAGCAAGCACAGGGAAAGATGAAAGAATATGTCAGCAAATATAGGCAAATCATGCTGCAGCTACCAAACATGGATACCGACACTAAGCTACATGGATTTTTGTTTGGAATGCAAGAATGGGCTAGAAGAGATGTGGAGAGACAGGAGCCAACAAGCTTAGTAGAAGCAATGAGAATGGCCGAACGACTGGTGGACCCGGAAGGCAGAAGAACAGCACAAGGGAATCAAAATAGGTTCAACAACAACTTCAACAACACCTTCAACAATAGCAACTCCTGGAACCAAAGGCCCAATGCTCCTAGAGGGGCATTCACAGATACAAGGAGTCAAAACACCACTAACACCACGGCCGTATCCCAAACCACATTAGTACCAAGAGGAGCAACAGGGAGATGGGGAAACAATCACTACAGGCCAACCCCTAGCACATCATATGGGCCCGCAGGATCAAACACATCATGGTGGAGACCCCCAGGCCCTTCCACTGGCATCAGATGCTTCAAATGCGGGGGTCCACACTACCAAAACAGATGCCCAATAGAAGACACAGCTTCATCGAGTGGATCAAGGGTGAATGCAGCTTGTGCATATGGAGGAGAAGAACCACAACCACCACGTATCCAGGAAATCCCAAATGGGAGTGAAGAGAGCATGGACCACCCAAGCGTAGGGTCAGTTAGTGCCCGACCCCAATGCATGGCAGCCAGAGTAGCGGCAGTCCACCATCTATACATCAAAGGTCGAGTGGGCGAAGGAAACCAACCTATCATGGTGGACACAGGAGCAACCCACAACTTCATGACACCACAGTGTGCAGCGAAGCATGGATTGAAACTATCCAAAGCCCCAGAAGGATTAACAGTAACATTCGCACAAGGAGAAGCCAAGGAAGTAAAACAAGTCTTTGCAGTCCAAGTGGAAGCCGACAAGTGGAAAGCGAAACTCAACTTCTTAGTAATCCCCATGGATGATTTTGAAGTGATACTAGGCTTAGAATTCTATGACAAGTATGTCATTGCAATGTTCGGTAAGGGTGTGAATGAAATGATGCTAGATATGCAAGGAGAAGGCGTCAGAGTACCCTACGAAAGAATGCAGCTACCTGGTAGGACCCCAATCAAAGTGCAAATGAAGGAGAACAAGCCAGGAGTATCATGCCAAACAGTAAAACCAGCTGCAAACCAACCAAAGGGCCAGACCCAAAAAGCACCGGTCCAAGGGACCGTCATCAGGCCACGTATCATGACATGCAGTGCAAAGCAAGTCGAGAAATCAATCAAACAAGGAGATATGTCTATCTGTGTATGATCCGACCAATAGAAGAAGAAGAAGATGGCAAGAAACCGAAACAACAGAAGAGGAACACAGAAGTGGCAGAAATACTTGAAGAATTCAAAGATGTAATGCCAGCCGAATTACCCAAGGGCCTGCCACCCAGACGAGATCTGGATCACAAGATTGAGTTGATTCCAGGGTCTTCTCCACCGGCCCGAGCTCCCTATTGCATGCACACTGAGCTCATGGAATTGAAGAAGCAACTACATGAACTAGAAGAACAAGGATTCATCCGCCCTAGCAAATCCCCCTTTGGTGCTCCAGTGTTGTTTGTAAAGAAGAAGGATGGGGGACTTAGACTCTGTGTAGATTATAGGGCTCTTAACAAAATCACCATAAAGAACAAATACCCTATGCCCCTAGTGGAAGACCTCTTAGATAGACTGCATGGGGCCAAGCACTTTAGTCGGATTGACCTTAGATCAGGATACCACCAAATCCGCATAGCCGAAGAAGATATCCCAAAGACAGCCTTCCGCACCCGATATGGTAGTTTTGAGTGGTTAATATTAGGGTTCGGCCTAAGCAATGGGCCAGGCACATTTTGTGGCCTCATGGATGGAATTTTTAGACCGGAGATAGATATCTTTGTCATTATCTACATAGATGACCTTCTAGTCTACAGCAAGACCTTAGAAGAGCACAAGCAACACTTACGCCAAGTTTTTGAGAAACTGAGGCAACATCAGTTATACGCCAAGCCGGAAAAATGTGAATTCGCAGTGAAAGAATTGGAGTTCATAGGCTTTATTGTAGGAGCAGATGGAATCAAAGTGGACCCTAAGAAAGTGGAAGCTGTCCAAAAATGGCCTGTACTGAAAACTGTAAGAGAAGTGCGGGAATTCCTAGGCTTCACAGTATTTTGTCGAAGATTCATCAAAGATTACAGCCTCATCACTGCCCTCCTCTCCCACCTCACCAAAGACGACCACTCGTTTACATGGGGGAATGCGCAACAGGAAGCCTTTGAGCAGATGAAGAAATGCATGAGCCAAACTCCCGTCCTAAGGGTACCGAACTTCACCAAACCCTTTGAAATCTCTACAGATGCATCTGACTATGGCATAGGGGGTGTACTGGTCCAAGAGGGGCACCCCATTGCATGAGTCAAAGAAATTTACGGATGCTGAAACAATGTGGAGCACACATGAGAAGGAAATGTTGACAGTCATCCACTGCCTTAGAAAATGGAAGCACTATGTTCAAGACAAGCATACAATAGTCTTCACCGACAACATCTCCCTCAAATACTTCCAATCCCAACCCAAGTTATCAGCAAAGCAAGCCCGTTGGCTAGACTTCCTAATCGAATTTGACCTGGAAATTAAGCACATGCCCAGCTCTACTAACAAAATAGCAGATGCCTTGAGCCGAAAAGCTGACCTGAAAGCTGTCAGTGTTGTCAGCAGCAACTTCATAGAACTTGTCAAAGAGGCCCTAGAACAAGATCAAGACATGCACAAGATAATCAAAGATGTGGAAGCAGAGAAGACCCCCCATGGAATGTACACTTTAGAAGAGGGTATTCTATTTTTAGGCAAAAGATTGTATATCCCCAACAATGTGGAATTAAAGAAACTCATCCTACATGAGATACATGACGGCAAGATTGGAGGCCACAAAGGGCAAAGCAAAACCTTGGAGGCCCTTAGGAAGCAGTTCTTTTGGCCGAACATGAAGGAAGAAGTGATAGACTACATCAAAACTTGCCCCACTTGCCAAATGGTCAAAGCACCCATATCAAGACCAGCCGGACTACTACAACCGTTACCAGTACCCAACTGCCCATGGGATGTCATCAGCATGGACTTCATTGTGGAACTACCGGAATCCCATGGGTACACAATCATCTTTGTAGTGGTGGACTATTTTTCCAAACAGGCCCACTTCATCCCGGCCAAACCACCACTGAATGCCAAGGAGGTAGCACGCCTCTTCTTCATACATGTATTCAAATTGCACGGCTTACCACTGGCCATTGTATCAGATAGAGATGGAAGATTCATGAGCGACATGTGGAAAGAACTCTTCAAGACTCTGGAAACCCAACTGAGATTCTCATCATCCTTCCACCCGGAGACAGATGGACAGACAGAACGAGTCAACCAAGGCATCGAAGATTACCTCCGCAGCTATGCTAGAGTGGATTAGAAAGATTGGGCCTTGTGCCTTGATGTCTTGGAATTTCACTATAATAGCTCCATCCACTCGGCTATAGAGTACACCCCCTTTGAGTTAGCTACAAGAAAAGAAGTCATCACACCACTGGCCTTAGCATCCGGAGTGGCCAAAGCGGAGGATCAAGATGCAGAAGAATTCTTGAAGAAATGGAGAGATCGCAATGCAGCAGCTAAGCAAAGTCTCGAGCGGAGCAAGATAACAATGACAGAGCAAGCAAACAAGAAGAGAAAGGCTGTACTATTCGCCAAAGGAGACATGGTCCTAGTGAGCTCTAAGAATATGTTACTTCCCAAAAACATGACCCCAAAGTTCAATCACCGCTACTATGGACCCTATCGAATCACTCAAGTGCTAAACGAAGTCACTTACAAGCTGGACCTGCCAGACAGTGTTTGTGTTCATAATGCATTTCATGCTCGTCTTCTGCGCAGGTTCTATCCCGACAACCAATGGGGACGGCGCGTACCAATGCTCCATTCCAATGGTCCCTTCGAAGTAGAAGCATTCCTCCGACGCCGGGAACAAAGAGGCTTCCCCGAATACCTCACCAAGTGGCGCGGGCGTCCACTCAAGGAGGCCACTTGGATCTCAGAAGCGGAGGCCCGTGAATGCGGAAAGGATGCCTTCGCCCTTTGGCTCGAGGAGAACCCCCCTGCTCCTTCTACCGACCCTTGAGCTGCCTCAACACGCCAACAAATAATGCGGCTCTCAATCATAGACCTCGAATGTGCCTCCACTCCTCAAATGTAATCGAGTCGAGGGTGGACTCACATGGTAGCAATCATCACAAATAACTCCATCAAAAAGGAAAAAGCCCCAATGTCTTAGTGCGGCAGACACTGGCCAGTCTGATAGTATAGACTGTGTTAAGACCCCGCGGTTCCTTTAGACCGGCAGACACTGACCAGCTTGCTAGGAAAAGCTGCGTTAAGACCCCGGATGAGTCAAATAACAAATGCTACCCTTAGATTGCTGAGGTCAGCAATCCAGTAAGCGGGGGTGAGTGTAAGGGCTTTGTAGCTATACCATGCCGTTGCTACCGATTGCACCTATATAGGGAGTAGTAGTGACTCAAAGCCCTGCCTTGTTTCCACTCTATGTGTGATTCCCTATACCCAATGGTGAACCCTCTTATGTGCGGCGTCACGAGGGTGTAGTCCTGGGATGTGTCTATGTTGTCCTGCTTTTGGATTGAATAATACAAGAGTATACCTTGAGCTCATATCGTGTTACCTTTCTGTGCCGTGTTGAGTGCGTAATGAGTGCAGGTTTATCACACCCCCCCATTTTTTAATGTAAAAAAAAACCAAA
Source organism: Lygodium microphyllum (assembly GCF_053477565.2). Lineage (NCBI taxonomy): Eukaryota > Viridiplantae > Streptophyta > Polypodiopsida > Schizaeales > Lygodiaceae > Lygodium > Lygodium microphyllum. Next base: position 103,916,422 of record NC_141148.1, read on the forward strand.
AAAAACCTAAACAACTATATTTAAAAAACCAAAAAACCCCTAAACACGTTTTGTAAAAAAAACAACACAGCAAGTCAATCCATCATTAAAGAGAAAAAAAACAAGCAATCACACCACATAAGCAATCGTTCCAAAAAAATATTTTCATATTTTTAATATTTATGTTGCCATTTGGGTATTCACATTCATTTATTTATTTATTCATAAGCCAAAAAAAACAAACAAAAAAAGAAAACAAAACAAAATCCAACTTAAAACACATAAACACAATTCTATGAAAAACTATTTTCTTTTTAAAAAGAAAAGAAACAAAACAAAACCCCAACACATAATTATCCAAGTGCCAAACCCTTCTTGAAAAATTGACACTTAAATTTATCGATGGACTTTTTATTGTTGAAAGTGTCCACTAAAGCATGTTCATGTCAAAAATTGCATGTCTCTTAATGTAAATTATTCCTTGAACTATACAAAGGAATATGGTTCTAATCTTTAATTACTTATGTCTTTGAAATCACTCACATTAAAGTTGGGTCATAATGCCATCATTACAAGCTTATATGTGTCAAGCTATCTCCATATATAATAGGCTTTTGATTAAAGCTTGGGTTCAAGTTTATTTGTCAATAAGGCTTCAACTTCAAGTAATGAATATCATAAATCTTGTGTGTAGTATTATTACATGTTTACAATTTGGACTAATGGGGTGTTACAATTTTTCAATAATGTCTTTATCAACAAGTTGAGATTGAGATGTAGTGAAAGTTGCAGATTTGATAACAACATGACTACAATATAGGATTCCATGCTTAGCATAGTCTCAACTTGCATTAGGACCTAGTGATTAAGTTAAGATAAAACAAACTTCTAGATGACAAGGTTATTCCTAAAGCATTACTAGTGTAGCCCTTCAATAGTTTATTGTAATTGTCTTTAAGAAGATGCCATGTGTTATAAAGTGCTAGGTTATGGTAGCTCTACCCCGAGACCTCTCTAATTTTTTCGAGTTCTTTCTCTTCTTTTTTCCTTCGTTCCTCCTCCACCCTTCTTGACTCTCTTTGAGCCCTCTTCATCTCGGCTCGCTCTTCTTTGCTTAGTCTTTCTTTCTTCTCCTTCTGGCTCTTGTCACTTTTTTTTTGCTCCAGTGGTTTAGCCGCTTGAGTAGGTGGTACCTCCGGCTCTCCTTTGTTGCTTATTGTCCTTTCACTCGAGCCTTCTTCCTCGCGGTGAGGTGAGCTTTGATGCACAACTTGCTCTTCATCTACACCAGCATCCTTGATAGCCTCATCGATGATTGCCGTCAGGACACCTCAATATCTGATTATGGAGGCTTTCAAGGTAGGCTTTTTCCTTGCGGATCGTGCAGTAGAGACAAGAGACTCCCCACCAACTGGTGCTGCGGCTGGACCCAGAAGAGCGGCTGAACTCTTGATAGTTTTCTGCACAATCCACCTCCTCTGGAACTCCTGCAACGATGCTCTCTAGTAATGGCACCCCGATTCTGTTCATTAAAGCGTTGTATCTCTGTCCTGAGAAAAGGGCGTGGACCATTTTAGCTTGCATCTTTGTTGCGGGGTCTGGAATAATAGCCAAACTGATTCTATCCACTGTGTGCACGTCATCTTTTTTGACTCCCATCATGGTATATACATCTCTGCTTGGGCGCCTCTCCTTCTTGGACACAAGCCCCAGGGCTTTCTTGACGATAGCTGCATTAAGGGGCACTTGCACCCTTCTTTCTTGGTCACCAATCCTTACTGTGACCGTACCACAGCTCCTACCTTCATCAAAACTCCTTAAAAAGTCAGCGCACATGCTGTAATCTACAGCCTATCTGACCTTTTCCACATACTTTCAGAGATTGCATTTATCCACCAACTCCTTCACTGTCGGCTCTTCTAGGATGGCATCATCTAAATTCAAGGTATGTTTGAACGTGAACTGGCTAAATCCACGTGTCTCAACACTGATCCCATACTTTATCAGCTCCTCTTCAGTGAATGGAAGTTAACCCCCCTTTTCTTGTCGTGCCATGGTAGATGCTTGTCATTACACCATGCCAATGTTAGTGTTATAAATTGACTCATCACTAACAAAAACCCAAGAAAGAATGCATGTGACAATTTGCCATGCTGCTTTAGAGGTATGAAACTTGGAAATAATTCAAAAAGCAACATCCGTTTCCTCCTTGCATTCTTTCCTATTTAAACTTAGTTGATCATTTTCATCCATCACTACATCTTGCTACATCACTTGGCTCTCACTTTGCTCCCCCCCCCCCCCCCCCCCCCCCCTTCCTTAAGTTTTAAAGGAATCCTTCCTAGGATTAGCAAGGGAAGAAAGAGGACTCACATAGACTTGTGGGGCGAGTTACTTGGCCAACAACGAAGTATAGAGGTTAGGGTTATATTCAAGCTAGGCATGACAATCAAGTTCACATGGTCGTATGGAAGCTTGGGTGATATAGGTCAAGACATCATGAAAGATGTCCCTGGAGTTGAGGCGGCTGGCAACGTGCAGTTCCTCTTCCATAAGGAATTGGTCAATGTAAGGGTGGGCTAACACATGGTCATCTAAGTGTATGTTGTGTATAATGGCCAAAATCCTAAACGAAAGAGGTGCCACATAAGTAGGGTCGTGTTCAATTGTTTTGATTGCCCTTCTTTTCCCGACATTGGTCATGAGGTGGCAACCTTTTTTCTCCCATTGGAGTCGCAAGGCATACCACAGTTGTAAGAATGAAGAATCAGAGCTGGGAAGTTGTGTGAGCTCCTCCAATTCTTGTTCAGGTGCAGAGCAAGCAGGCTTGCGATATGAGGTAATTAGTCTTCTGAGAATGGCTTGCTCCTTTGAGATTTCTCCATTAGCGATTAATTCGGCGGCAATTTTGGGGAATTTGATGGCCATAAATTCGTAGTCTTCCCAAGTGAATGGCAATGCACGAACATTAGAAGCAAGGGGTTCATCGAGAAGTCCTAGATCAAGCCTCTCATAGCTCCTAGCGAATGTGGTGAAGGTGTTATCTAACACCTTGATGCATGTCACTACGTCATCTCCCGAGGTCTCAGCAAGATCCTTGGCCACTGAAAGGAAAGATCGTCTTTCATACAAAGGCCTAAGACCTGCTGGTGGTGATGGTGCAATTGGGCTGGATAGTGATGACTCCATTGATGGCGTAACAGATGGGACTTTGCACTTAGAAGCACTTTGAGATGCTGCAAGGGGCTGTAGTGGCATAGGAGGTGTGCTGCATTCTATCTGAGCTGGCATGGGGGTGCTCAACTCCTTTGACTTGGATAATTTTGGGGCATCTAGCTTTGGACGATAAATGAGTTGGGATTCATGAATCACAACCGGTGCTGATCCAGCTTGCTTTGCAACCTGGGCTCCGTATGTGCAAGCCTCTCTAGCTGGAGTGAGGTAGCTTAGAGTTGAGCCTCTTGAATGTCCACTCTTAGGCACCCCTGTCCAGGGGTTACCCTCATAGTATCCTTGTGCTCACAAGAGATCTTTGGGGATCCATCGCGGCATGGTCGTGCGCCTACGTCGATAGCATCTGAGTTGCCTCTTAGGCTGTGACTAATAGTTTTTGCATTTAGAAGTACATTTCTGCGATTTACAAGGAGGTGGCCCTTGTCGTTTTGGCACCCATATGAGCCTGGACTCCTTGGCCTTGTGAATGGCCTTGGTGGGCTTGGTTCTAGTAGTTTGAGCGTGGGGTGAGATATCACAGCCCTTCTCCCTAGGCTTGGTCATAGGTGTGGTCGTAGGGGTCTCTATCGATGGCTTTGCAATTGTAGAATGATCAAGATAACCCTTGCTGAAAGTAGTCACTATGCGCACATTGCCTATAGCAAGATGGATGCGATCTAGGTTATAGTCCACATTGCAGTTCGTTTGCTTTTTAAAAGTGTGACCTAATAGTGACTTATTACTGACCCCTTTAGTGTTTGGCAACACATAAAAGAAGGCTGGTATACTTTCAGACTCGATAGAGATAGCCACTTTGCATTTTCCTAAGAGTGAGTAAGTGTTGCCCCCAAATGGGCTGAGTTTAGCGTTTGTGGGCTGTAATTTAAGTTGACCAATGCGTGTCCAATGGTCATGCGTCAAGATATTATAGTCGGCACCTTCGTCGATCAAGGCATCAAAAGAGTACATCCATTTAGCAGTGACCATGATTCGTAGGTAGGTAGGTTCTACTACTTCTTCATCTTGATCTGTCAGTTCGGTAATAATGGCCATGCAGACATTGACAGGGGCTTCAAGCATAGGTGGCTCGTGCAATGGATGGGAAGGAGGATAGTACTTTTTCATGCGACTGCCAATGAAAAAGCCTATTCCTTCACCTTTGAGCGTCTCCAATTCAACATTGCATGTTCTACTAATTGTACGTACTCGGAAAGGTCCTAGTCCTCGAAATTTCATTTTCTGTTTGTGACCCTTCACAAAGTATAGTAGAACGAGGTCCCCGTGATCAAAGTTGCACTGTTTGACAACATGCTTACCAAACCACATCTTTCTTCGTGCCTTCTCACAAATCAGAGAGTGGGTGGCTAAGAGTCGAGTCTCCGTGAGACACTCTAGCTCCACTAAGCGGTCGGTCCAAGCCTCTCTTCCCTCCCAATGCTCTTGGGTTGCTATCCTTAAGCTAGGGACAAAGAACTCTACGGGTAGAATGGCCTTCGTTCCATAAGTCAGCTTAAAGGGCGTCTGTCATCCTACAGCCATCTTATAAGCTATACGATAGGCCCACAAGGCTGCCATTAATTTGTTATCCCAGTCACTTTGTGATGTGGATATTACCTTCGTAAGCATGTTGACTAGGATTTTATTCGTGGATTCTGCTTGGCCATTTGATTGAGGGTAATAGGGCGAGGACCTTCTATGAATGATTAGGAAGGTCGAGAGTAGGTGGGATATCACTTCATTAATGAAGTGCGTGCCCTGATCACTTACTAGTTCAATTGGACAACCAAAACATGAAAGGACCTGCTCCCACAAGAACTTTGCAGTGGTTCTAGCGTCGTTCTTCCTAGTGGCTCTTGCCTTTGCCCACTTCGTCAGGTAATCAGTTGCCACAATGATGTAGCGTGCCTGGGAGTACTGTGCCCCAAAACTGATAGGTCCAATGAAGTCAATGCCCCATTTTTCGAAGGGCTGTTGTGCCATTACAAGGGTCAACTCCATCTTATCCTTGTGCACAGGTACCTTAGTCCTCTAGCACTCATCGCAGTGTTTTACAAATTTAGCAGCATCACGGAATAGGGTAGGCCACCATAGTTGGGATTGTAGCACCTTACGGGCTATTGTATCCCCACTAAAGTGTCCTCCAGCTATTCCACCATGTGCTTCTCTCAATACATCGTGCATCTCGTGCTCACACACACATCTACGCAACAAACTGTCTTGTTCTAGCCTATAGAGTTGGTCGCGATCAGTTGGTATGGCTGGATCTTTAAGATAAGTCTCCTTAGCATGGCTTTCTCAATAGGTCTCTCAGGTAGACCATTCTCTAGCACTTGAAATACATCATTGGCCCAATATGGCGTCAAATCGGCTCTAAACAAGTCTCTTTCGCTAGACAGGCCAAAGAGATGAGTGTCTGGTAGGTCGTCAGGTATGCCTTGTCCAGCAGCTTCTCCTCTAGGTATGCGGGACATGTGATCAGCCATGTAGTGCTGCTTTCCCTTACATACAACCACAGAGAAATTGAATTCCAACAAGAGAAGTAACCATCTAGCTATGCGACCTGTAGTGCACGGCTTGTTCACGAGATAAAGCAAGTCTTGATGGTCAACAAAAAAGACGAAGGGGGTGGCCAACAAATAATGCCTAAATTTCTTTACAGCAAACACCATGGCTAACCCTTCCCTTTCTGTAGTGGAATAGTCCATCTCCGTTTCAGTGAGCTGCCTACTGACAAAACTCACAGGGTAATCTAGGTTATGCTCACCAGGCTGGCATAGAACAGCTCCAATAGCAAACTTAGATGCATCTATGTGTACATGAAACATTATGCTCCAATCTGGGGGTCGTAAGATTGGTGCAGTGGTGAGAGCCTTCCTCAACTCTTCATATGCACGTCGGCATTCCTCAGTCCACTCGAATACGATCAGTAGCTTGTACAATAGTCTAGCAATCAGTGCATAATTTAGTACAAAGCGTCCATAGTATCCCGTATGGCCTAAGAAACACTGAACACCCTTGTTGTTAATGGGTGGTGGTAGATCGACAATGACCCTGACTTTTGAGAAGTCAATGGCAATGCCGTTCCTTGACACTACTTGCCCTAGGATACATCCATGCTTCACCCAGAGCTGGCACTTTAAGGGGTTCAACGAGAGGTTGTATAACCGACACCGTTCAAAGACAACTCTCAACTTTTCTAAGTGTTCGGCCCAACTAGAGTGTATGCATAAGTCGTCTATGAACACCTCTAGCTCGCATCTAAGCATATCCTTGAAGATGGTGCACATTAATCGTTGAAAGGTCGTAGGCGCATTCATTAGCCCAAAGGGCATAACGATGTAGGCGAATACACCCCACTCCGTGGCGAAGGTAGTCTTGTGCATGTCGTCAGGGTGCACTTGATTATAGCCAGAGAAGCCATCCAGGAAGCTGTAGGCTTCTTTGCCTGCTACCCTCTCTAGTATGTGCTCGGTATACGGTAAGGGGTAGTTGTCCCTCTTCGTAGCGGCATTAACTTTCTTGTAATTCATGCACACTCGAATTTTACCATTCTTTTTCATAACGATCACTATAGATGATACCCAATCCGTGTGCTCAATCTCATATATAAATCTCGCCTTCAGGAGCTCATCGATTTCCTCCTTCACTACATAGGCATGTTTGGGATTCATAGGGTAAGGTCGTTGCTTTGTTGGCACCGCATCTGGAACCATTGGAATATTATGGGTCACAACCCTAGGATTGACTCCTTTAAGTTCCTCCAAGGACCAGGCAAACACGTCGACATACTCTCGTAGGAGAGCAACAAGTTTAGCCTCCTCATCCTTGGTCAAGTTGTCAACAATGAACACAGGTCGAGGCTTCTCGCCTTCCCCTGCCAAGTTGACTTCCTTGACCTTGACAAGTCCCTCAATTGGCTCACTCGTTTGCCCTTGTCTCTTTGCTCCTAGCAGAATCACCACTCTATCACCCCTTCTTAAACTTTGTGAAACATTTGGGGAGATCCTATGGCTTCTTTTGCATCTCTACTTCTGAGTCCTTAGTTCACTTCCTGGCCTCCTCCTTTAGCCGTCTGCGCCTTAGGTGGACTGGCAAGTCCCCTTTGGTGCGTCTGACCTTAGAGGGTTGGGGTATTTTGGGATCACTCTCCGTACTGACTTTTGACTTCGAGTTAAACTCACATCCCTCGCTTGAGGAAGGAGTTTCGCGAGGGGGTCGTAATTCAGTAGGTGTATCCGTCTTAAGCATTGAAACTACTAATGGTTGCGCCACTCCTCCCTGCTTGTAATCCATGGCTCCTATGTGCTCCAACCATGATCTATCGCACTCCATCCACATGATTCCTCTTTCATTCCAGCCTACCCTTTCCCTTCTAGGCCTAGAGTCTGACCTTCATTCCGTTGGCCAATGTGACATTGAACCTAGCCGTTTCCACGGGTGGGTTTCCCCAGGACTGTAGAACTGCGTGGCTCAAGACACTGACACCGGCGCTTGTGTCTACGATTCCTTTTCATGTTACATCCCCCAAGGCTAAAATAGGTAAGATTGCATGCATCTCAGTGCCTTCCCAGAAAGCATTAACGTGCAGTGACCTTGGAACTGAGTGTAGTGTTAGGCTTGGAATTTGCATGACTGCGTCCTGCTCTTGCAAGTCAATGGTAGTGTGCTCCTCTTTCCCCTCCACCCAGTGCTTTAATTCTTGCCATAAGGAAGGGTGTTGCCGAAGCAGATCTCCTAGGCTCAAGGTTACTAGCGTGGCTACTAAAGTGGTGAGGAGATTGCTGGGTGGTTGCCTTCCTCCTTGGTCAACACTCAAGCAAGAAGGCAAGAAACAAGAGAAGAAGAAGAAGAAGCTTTGGCCATACACAAGAATGATCTTCTCATTCACTTTTCAACTTTATATACAAAACCCTAAATCCCTTTTGGGCGGTCATCCCCTTATCCCCTTTTTTACATGGCCGGCGTGGCCTAGGCCCTTTTTCCCATTGTCCTTCTATCTTCCTAGCTTCCTTTCTACCGCCCATCTATATTTACAAATTGCACGGGTGAGAGCCCGGTGCTTCTTAAATTAAATCACGATGCACTTGTGCTCTTTTACAAAAATATTGATTTGCGCTTTCGCTTGTGCGCCTTTTCCCTTATTTAGGACTTTTATGCACTTCTTGTGTTTCTAGATTTTTCTTGGTGCGCCTTCATCTTCCGTTTCACTTTGCCTTGGCCTTTGTCTTCTGCATTAGCTTTTCCAGATTTTCCACCTTGTTCGTCTGACGGTTAACAGTCAATAAGGCTTCAACTTCAAGTAATGAACATCATAAATCTTGTGTGTAGTATTATTACATGTTTACAATTTGGACTAATGGGGTACTACAATTTTTCAATAGTGTCTTTATCAACAAGTTGAGATTGAGATGCATTGAAAGTTGTAGATTTGATTACAACATGACTACAGTATAGGATTACATGCTTAGCATAGTCTCAACTTGCATTAGGACCTAGTGATTAAGTTAAGATAAAACAAACTTCTAGATGACAAGGTTATTCCTAGAGCATTACTAGTGTAGTCCTTCAATAGTTTATTGTAATGGTCTTTAAGAAGATGCCATGTGTTATAAAGTGCTAGGTTATGGTAGCACTAATCTTGGAAAAGAATTCGCCAATATGTACATGCATGAGGCCTTTATAGTATTAGGGTGATTGGTATAGTACTCTTATCTAACAAACATAAAGATATGGCCTAAAGTGCCAATAACCTTATCTATATTTTAGTTTAAGCTTGTTCTATATCATAACAAAATTGTGAACCATAGTATTTTCATCACTGTATTGTTTTGTTTGATAATGGTTTCGTATTCTTCAACATTTGCAGATTGCATTATTATGAACATTATAGTATGGCGCACATTGGAATATTATGAAAGAGACAACATGATGTTAAGGCTGAAGGTTCAACAACCGTGGTATAAATTATTTTACTAATGGTACCACGTTTGTATATGGTGCAAATATGTTATTTTGAGGAGTATATGTACCACCTTTGTATTTTGCAAAATGCTTGAACCAATAAAAGAAGTATCAAACTTTACATGTGATTCCCTAAGCACATGAAGTGAGTGCTATTATTACATGCACTTGCATAACTAGAATTTCTATCAAATTAAAATTTCAGATTCTTTTTAAGAATGCTTTACCTTCCTCTAGAATATGAAAGAAAACTATTTCTATGCACTAATTGTGTATACATTACTTTAGAATATAGTATGGTGCACATTGGAATATTATGTAAGATACAATATGATGTTAAGGCTGAAGGTTTAGCAACTATGATATAAATTATTTTAAGGACTAGTGGTACCACGTTTGTATATGGTGCAAATATGTTATTTTGAGGAGTATATGTACCACCTTTGTATTTTGCAAAATGCTTGAACTAATAAAAGAAGTATTAAACTTTATGTGTAATTCCCTAAGCACATGAAGTGAGTGCTATTATTGCATGCACTTACATAGCTAGAATATCTATCAAATTTAAATCTCAAATTGTTTTTAAGAATGCTTTACCTTCCTCTAGAAGATGAAAGAAAACTATTTCTATGCACTAATTGTGGATACATCACTTTAGAATATTGCTCTGGTGTATTCTAAAATATGCATTTATTATGTATCGTTTTGCAATGTCAAGAAAGTTTGAGGTGTTGAATGCTGAATATCTAAACAAATAAGGCCTACTTACAACAAGTTATATCTCACTTAGAATAAGTTGCGAGACCCACTCACAATATACTTATATTTTAATGTTACCACACCCAAAGAAAGTGTGTTGTGCATTTCTCACAATGTTGAATAAATTTGCATGGAAAGAAAAGACATATCTTAGGAACAACTAATTAAATTCTCATTTAACACTTGCAAAAATTAACTCGTAAGGAATAGTTGAACAAAGAAGTACATATAAGGAACATTAAAATCTAGCTGCAAGCCTATCTATAGACCTTGCAACCTCAATAATTGACCTTGCAACCTCAACAATTGACCTTGCAATAAGATTATAGCCTCTAGTGTTGTCTTTAGAGCCAACCCTATTCCACCATCTCCAATTGTCTATTGAGCCCCTATTCTACTATCTTCATTCCCTGCATTATGTAGGATGTCATGGCTTTCAACCTGACATCAAATTATTTGACTCTTTTACACCCACACTTTGAGACTCTTGCTAGATATGTGTTTAATGTAGGCCCTACTATGTTGGGATCAATTGACCCCTCAATGGCTCCATTAGTTTTGGGACACCATCCATGAATTCAAGAAAAGCAAGAAGCAATTATGTAAACATACAAAGATTGGGAAACTTAAGTTCAAGTGTGCAAAATACTTTCAAACTTGGATGATCGCATGAATCTATGACATCTACATTAGGATCCATAGTGCACTCCCATCCAAATTCTCGTTCCATATACTCAAACAATTATCGCTCAAAGCTAAGATAGCAAAAATCTTTCTTCTTTCCCTCCTCTGACCTCATCATCCAATAGTTTTTTTTCCCCACATGGAATGCATCACTCTCAGTCCACAATGTGTTAATATGCTAGCCATAATCATGACCATTTCAATCATGCTTGCTCCCAAGTAAAAACTAGACCTTCTTTGGTGCACATGTGTGCCGTGTCCTCCCACTATTCAATGTAAGTTTTTACTTTCATTCACAAAAACCACCTTCCAAACATGCATCATCAAATGTCTGTTTGGATTTTGTAAAACAACATGTAGCCCTAAAATCCTAATTAAACCTTGATGTTGTGCAAGATTGATTGCAATTCTCCTCTTTGCTTATGTTAGGTGGTCAAAAGTTGATCTGTTGGCTCTATGTCTCCTAATAGGAGGTATTGAGGTAGGTGTAGCAACATTTTCATTATTAGGAATCGGAGCAAACAATCCAACATGCAAGGATATGTAAAGACAACACACTTGAATGTGATATCTACAAATGTGTTACCCCCCCTCCCCCCCCCCCCACCATGACCAAGGATCAATTTTATTTTTGATGAAGCAATGAGTGGATTCATCACATACTAATAATTGCAATTCAAAGTCCTATGAAAGGATCATGAGACGAATGGTCGTCTATCTATTGATCCAATTCAAGTACAATAGTCAATTTTGCAAATGGTTTTTCATATACTAAACTTGATATAATGCAGTATTAATCTTGATTTTTGGTTTGGTCGTAGAAGTGAGTGGAACACATAGGAAGATTGTAGCATGCCAATTTCAGCAGTTGTATGGTTAGACAAGAGAAGAGATTTTGTTTCCTATCCATACCCATTTCAACATTTGTATGGCCATACTAGAAAATACAATATGCTTATTTCCATACATAACTACATAGGATGGGCGTTGCTGAATAGAAAATCTACTATGCATGATTTTTAAAAAACCCTTGGAAGCACGGCAAGGTGTTGAGGAGGACAAGGTACTTTATTAAAGATCATGTATAAGAGATGCAAGAAAGGATGAGAAAGAGAATGACAAATGGATTTGAGGCAAATGTGCCACCCTAAACATAGAATGTAGACAACAAACCAGCATGACATAACAAAAGGATTGAGACCAAGAGTTCCCTAAAGAAATCACAAAAGCATATGAAGTCATTTTCTATTGAAATAACATAGTTGTTTAACAATGAGGAAGATGGAAATCTGCACCTCTTCTCCTCCTCTACCTCTTGGCTATTGCCTTGCCACAAGATAGTTTGAACATGCAACAATAGTGCACATGATCAATTAGCAATGAAGGATAGGACTCTTGTTGAGCAAGGAAATTGCATTTAATGGAAGTTCATGCACATAAGATGTTCAATGGATGATACATACAAAAAGAGATTGATTCCAAGAAAATATAGCAATAGAAGCACATGGATCCATTACGAATTGGAAGGGCAAGTACATAATAATGGTGATATGTCACGAATCACTCTCAAACTTTTGCTTCAAAAGGCCCTCAACATTAGCAATCTCAATGTCACTATAACTTGTAATAATCAAGTCACACCAACATAGACAACTATGATGACTAGACTTATATCACTCTTCCTCACATAAAGCGAATAATCTACATCAAAAACATAAAAGCCAATGTTGACAAGATACTATCTAATCTTGTCAAAACATGCTCTAGGTGCTTACCTTAGCCAATAGAGTGCCTTCTTTAGCCTCCACACATACATGGGATGCTCTAAATCCTCATAACTTGTTGGCTACTTCATATACACCTCTTCTTGCAAATCACTATGCAAGAAGGCATTCTTCACATCCATTTGATACGAATTCCAACCTTTGGCTGTCCTGCCAAAGCAATCACACATCTCACAATTGCCATCCTAGCAATTGGACTAAATTTCTCTTCATAGTCTATGCTATATGTCTATCTATGACCTTTCACAACTAGCCTAGCCTTATACCTACTAATCTGCATTATACTTTATTTTATAGACCCACTTGCAACCAATAGTTTCTTATCTTGGGCAATGGTACTAGATCCTAAGTCTTGTTGGCCTTTAATGTAGCCATCTCATCATCCATTGCTGCATCCCAAATGAGCATGACCAATAGTCTTCTCAAAACAACTAGCCTCAACATCCTCAATATCTTTGCTATATAAGTATAATGGTGAGGTGCATAATCCTCAAAACCAAATATTTTAATAAAGCATCTCACCTTGCTAGACCTACATACCACTGGATCACTCAATGGAGCATTTACATTATTGTGTGTCCTTTGTACACTTGGTATCCTAACTAAAGAAATACCAAGCTCATCATGCAAACTCTCTGACCCCTAAAGCCTCCATCAAGAATAGAATGACTAGTCAATACATCATTACCATCTAACACTTTCTTCTTCCCTTTGTCACTGCCTCCAACTTTAGCAGATGCCCCTAAAGATGTGGGGCTGCTCTCCTTAGTCTCTCAAAGTAAGGGTTAACTATAAATCTACTACAATATGATATTTCTAGTCCACTAAGGGTCCAAGATTCCTGCTTTTCTATCTGCACATGCCTATCATGATCATCAACACTATCTAATGCATCTCCACTAGATACATTTCAATTACTAATCTCATAAAAAATAACATATTTGCTCACTCTAAACTCACCATTGACAAAGTTATAATAGTGATACCATTTTCACTCAATAGAGTATCCAATGAAGTTACATTTCTTCCTCAACTCATCAAGCATATGAACATATGCAATACAACAAATACTTTTAGGTATGACACATCAGGTTTCTTGCCTATAAAACATTCTTTTGGGATTATACCATGAACTATAGTTGTAGATAGTAGTACAAATAATCTCAAATAAAAAATACTTGATTATAAATTTTTACAACCATCAATGCCCATCCAACTTCTACAATACCAAACTACTTGAGTCGACGTTCATGTCTTGCCTCCTATTACTGAGTGTAAGTGAGTCTAGCTCATCTCATTCATTGGTGATTCATTCTAAGTGCTACAATTAGGCCTTGTGAAGCAACATCAAGCATGTAGTGACATACTCAACCTAATCCCAAGACCAATAAATAGAATCTAGTACAAGGAATAGAGTGTCAAAGCCTAAAGGCCACCATCCACCAGCATGATTAAGCCAATAAAAGGCAAATAACCTAAGGACCATACATCATAAGATTCAAAAATTGAATAAGACAAATTGTCCAAGCTCAAAAGAATTAGTGGAAAATGCCAAGGATAGTAGCCCTTAGGCTGGGTAAACCCAAGGGTACAGAAGATCAAGAGCAACAATTGAGGCTAACAAAACTACGACACTAGAAGTCTCCATTATAATAGACACAAGCCTCGCTAACAAATTAGCTCATTAGGGGCCCCAAAATCTATAGGTGTAAGGATAATCGTGCTATATTAAAAAGAATGTTGAACAAAGCACAACTAGCCACATGGCCAACAAAACATCAAGTTTTGGGGAGTTCACTATATATATATATACCCTCTATATCACGTGCATTCAAATTCTATTTATAAATATCCTTATTTCTAAATTTTCCTAGAATAAAATACACATTTTTCCTATTCAATATGTAAATAACCACTTTATATGGCACCCTTCTACATGTAAAAAATGTGTTTAAATTGCATTTGAAATATTCCTTATGTTGAACCCATGTGGCATGCATATGTATGCATGATGAGTCTCCCAAGCATCAAGTGTCCAACCATCTTCAAAAGCTACTAGATTCATTGAGTAGTTACTATGAAATTGTTAAAGGGGACATTAGTAGCTAAATCAGGTAGAGTTGGGACTGTAGTATCAAGAATGGCTAGACGAGAGTGCAAACTCCCTATGAAAACTAACAGCCCTAGCGCACTCAATTCTACAAAATAGAGAAGGATTGTAACAAGAAATGAACAACATGAGGTAGTTGTTCCTTGGCACGAAAGTCGTTAGGCCCTCTCATAGTTCTATTGCGTGTTCATGACATGGAGGATTGCTAGAGCATATCAATATGATGCATGAAGAAGCATGCACTATTAACCCTTTACTCGCAAAAATGCATGACAACTTAAGAGCTAGAAAAGTGTTCAAGCAAGTTAGCAAGGAAGGAAATCAAGCCATCTAAGTAGGACAACTGCAACCCTTCACATCAAGCCAAGCAAACCTACCAACTTTGAGGCCTCTGAGTAGTTCCCTCATGCCTCCCACAAGGACCCTCTTAAATATTATCACACCTAGGAAGGATGAAGGGATAACCACGCCACCCAAGTACTACTATTGAGCATGGGACACCTTACTAAATAACTTTTGACATCTGAGAGACAGGATTTTGGAAGGCTTGTTGGATATAGGGAAGCCAAGAGCCTTAAATGTAAAGCTAAGAGCCATAAATGTGAATCAACTTACTCAATGAGGCTTGCAAGATATAAGAAGGGACCCACAAATGGACAACTCACAAAATGACATGTGGAAGAGTCCCAACTAGCTCCTCAAGGTAACACCTTGTAATGATTCTTTAGCTACCTCCAGGGCTAGTAGCTCATAGGACCTACTTTGCCAATGCTATGCAACTGAGCATTCAATTAGAAAATGTGGTGAAAAAGAAAAACACTTTGCCTCAGACCACGCGAAAAGAAATATTGTGCCCAAAAAGAGAAAGGAAGGGAGAAGATAAAGAAAGACCAATCTTAGCAAAGACCTAATGAATTAGTACTATGATCAGTCTAAACATGTAGCTCCCTACCACACCCTAAAGTATGATCACCACATTGGGAAAATGTTGAACCAAGGTGCCATGAGTGCAACACTCCACATATACACTAGGACAACCCCCAACATCAAGCAACCTATGATGATCTTGCATGAACTAAAGCATGTAACATCTTAATCTAGAAGGTTGAAGTTGTTAATGTTGACTTCAATGGCAAAGTGATGATATCACTTGCTTATCTTAGGGTGAAACTATTTGCCAAATCAGAGCACATGTTCAATGCTCTCATTGATGAAGGTGTGAACTACAATGTCCTAGCTTGCAATGCAAGGATTGAGCTCAAAAAACTAGAGCTTGTACCCATAAATGCCATGATCTATCCTTGTTTGGAATCTCCATATTCACTCTTAGGCAAATGTAAAATTATGATGATCTTAGAGATTGTATTTTATGCAACAAATAATCATGAGAATATAGGGAAGGAAGTCCTACTTAGATGACTTTTAAATATATGACTAGATGTGATGTCAATTATGGGGCACAAAGAATACACTTGACACTACCAAGTGTCAAGATAATTATAGCTTTTAATTCATGCGATCTCACATATTCCCAATCCCTTCGCAAGGAAAGGCTAAGGGACAAGTCCCTTCGAGTCAACATAAACACCTAGTGAGGAAAACATGTAGGTCCTTGAGGAGTTATTTAAAGTACAAGAAGAAAAGTGAAGGCTACTTAGTGCTACTCCTTCAATAGGATGCAAGAAAAGGAATACCACCATGAGCACAATGATGACCACTATGACTATCATGGCCAAATGCCACAAAGCTATAGTAAAACAAAGAAGAAAATCGAGAGCATACAATCACAAATGTCAATGATGAGTTAGCATAAGGCAGTAATGGGTCCCCACGACTCTCCTACATGCTCCAAGGTACTTCACAAGGAAATTGATAGATATGGTTGCCTAAATAGCCAACAAGACTACCTCCCCCAACTAACATTGAGGCTTCAAAGAACTCATGAGACAAAGGAGAACTAGGCCTAGACAAAAGCCTAAACCAAAAACCAAACTAACACTAGAGCCATGACTAGATGACTTAGCTAAGAAGAACTAATTATTGTGTATCAAAATAAGACTTCAAAGCATGTAGTGCATGATGCACAACCATTGTTGCAGCGCGTAGGGTTGAAGGTCACCACAAGGGTTTGGCAAGAAAAATGGATAAGATAGATAGAGATGTGTCTTCAAGAGATAAGTAGGTTATAGTGAATGTTTTCATAGTCAATCACAGGGGTTTGAGAGAGAAGAATGTATGGGAGTTCAAGAGCTTAGACTTTGAAAATGGTAGAGATAAGAGAAGGGTTGAAGGTTTCAAGCCAAGTTCTTGAAGATGTTAATAGGGCTTCCAACTACATGTTCTTAGCAAAGATCACAAGAGTATTATCTCATAAGTTCTAACTCAAATCAAGCTTGTTTTCTTGATTGTAAGAACAATTACAAATTATAAAATCAAGTACAATATGCTATCACGTATCATAAACTACTTTGCATCCCATCATTCATACATGATTCCATAGCATGAATCAACTTTGCATGATTACATTCAATGTGGATTGTTAGGGACAAAAGCTTATGAGTCAATTACAAGGCTTGTAGGGCAAAGAAACTTGCTTCAAGAGAGCTTCAAATTGAGTTCCTGATAAGGATAAGTTACCACAGCCAAGAAATAAGAGAAAAAACTCATCTTAATTCAACTCAAAGCATATATGAATGATCTACAAACATTTCTCTGCCATAAGGGCACATGATACTTGCATATTTTGACAAGATGTCTTCTGTAGAGTAAGAAATGAATTAAAAGAACACTGTTGTAGCTAATCCTCTGAATAGGGCTGAAGATATCAGCCCCAAATCAGCCCAAATATCTTCCAAATTTCACCTCTGATGACAGCATAAACTTTCCCTAACACGGTGTCGGTGCGTTTGGTGTTGAGAGTCCACCACGAGGGTAAGAGACAGTAGAATGAATGTAGATTCAGGGAGAGGAGTAGACAAAAGAGAAGGGATTTGAAGAAATAGAAGACATAGAAGAATACTCCCATAAAGAAATAGAAAATGAAGAAGAATACTAACAGAGATGAAGCCTGTCAGTTTATTTCAACATTATGAGAAGATAAAACCTTAATAGACAAAAACATGTATGAAATAATACATTCCTCTATGTTGCTTAGATTGCCAAATTGATGCTTCCATTGGCTTCGAAAGGGGGGTAAAATACCATCACACATGGCCAAAATTAAGCCAGATCACTCCTTCTTCATCTCCCACTTTGGAGTTCTATTCACTGCCTGAAAACAGCAATCTCGCGTCACGCAATTTCGTCAATCTCTCTTTTTACATAAATTCCTCTAAATTGGCTGAAAGCTACATGATTTCTTTTACATGTCATCCTAATCTAGAAGTTGTCTATAGTTTTATAGATTTTTACAAGAGATAATATCTAGAATATCAAAAATTAGCTAAAACTTATCCAAAAATCTAATATTTTTGAACCATGGACTCTAACACTAATGTCTAAAATGGCATTGGCTCTCTAAATCTATAAGGAAGCCGCACTCTAGAGTTTTTCACACAATGTGCGCATAGCGGCACGACATCCACCCCTCCTAACCTTCACATCCTCTGGCATGTACCAAAGTCTTACGAATCTGCGATGCCAGAAAAAGTATCTTCTGCCATGTTAATGTCTTCATCTTCTACCTCTTCTTCTTCCTCTATGTCTTCATTCTCTTGAATTATATCCAAGTCTTGTAACTCATATGTTGAACTTTCTCTTCGTTTGAAGAGCTTGATTCTTTTTCCAGCTACAAGTATCTTCATGCTTGTCCCATCCAATTCAATTAATGAATATGTGGCATTGTCATGAATGACTTGTACCACATACGGGCCAAACCAATGCTTTAGTATCTTCCTAGAAGCACTGTATTGATTGTCTAGGCTACTATCATAAACAAGCACCCAATCATTTTCTTGAATTTCTCTTGGCCGAAGTCGATGTCATTTATCAAATCTTTTTTTGTTTCTTTAGTCTTGCTATCTTTAGCTGCTCAATAGTTGCTTGAATATCTTCAGGCCTTCTTTCTAGCTGCCATATGCGCAAAGTTAGCAACTCTTCTCTACTCATGCCTTCTTCCCAAGGTAGAAGACTCCATGTGAGGATAGATTCTTCAATTGGCATAATTGGTTGTTGTCCATGCATAAGTTCAGTTGGCATATGAGTAGTCCGGTCAGCCCATAATGCAAAAGGTAGCATTTTAGGCCATTCTTTGATCTTTCCTCTATAAGACTTTGCTAGAGCTTTGAGAATAGGCTGGTACCCTTTCTCACTTTTCGCATTGCCTTCAGGGTTGTAGGCTAATGTTAAAGCCAACTTAATACCCAATTGAGCAAAGAAGTTGTGTGCCTCATCATCATCCAACTCTTCTCTATCTGCAGTTACTTTATCTACACAACCATATCTACAAAACACTTCTTCAAGCAAAAAACGACAAACAACTTGAGTGATCTTGATTGTTAAGGCTTTGCCTTCAACTTGATTGGTTAGATCCTCTCTTGCAAGCACTAAATATCACATATTCCATATTCCTATAGGCATAGTTATAAGATCAATAACCCATCTATAATGTATAGACAAAGGATAAGTTGGTTGTAACCCATCTCGGTGCTTGACCATAGAATACATCTGACACATATAACAGGTTTCAACAAAATGTGTTATGCCTCGATACATGTTTTTCCACTAATATTTTTCTTTGACTTTACTAAAGGTTCCCCATATGCCTCTATGGCCAGCCCACAAGCTTTCATGAAATTCCTTCATTACCTGTTGTTGCAATCTATTGTTACCTAAAACTCGGACATGCGCTTCTTTCTTCTTCTTTGCGTGCTTCCATAGATGCCCTTCTTTAAGAAAAAAGCCATAAGTTTTCCTCTTAATATGCTTGAACTCTTTATTAGTCCAAGACTCCTCCTTCTTCATTGTGCTCAAATATTGGCCAATCTTCTTCAAGGAAATGAGCTAGAACTTGAGCAATGCAATGAGCATGTTGGCTACTAGTTGACCACCCTTCTTCCATAGATAAATCTTTGATCTTTATTAACGTATGCTAATTTACAGCAGTACCTTTTCCTATTCTTACTATACTTAATGCTATACGATTAAAAAGATCATCTTCACTTGCAAGATTCAGCTTTGGGTTTGTATATGCAGCAACTGAAAATGTACTTTTAGCAGCCATGGAATGAAATTCAGCAAGTATAGATTCTTCAACTTCATCTTCTTCCATCAACTCCTCTTCATTGTCATATATTGCATGTGATAGCATGTCAGCAACTGGATTTTCCTTTCCTACAATATGCTTTAATTTGGGGTCGAGAGATTTAATATATGCAATCCATCTTAGCATAGCAATGTCGGATGTAGAGTAGTTGACAATCATACCCAAGAGTGGAAGACAATCAGTTTCTACCACTATGGAAGCACCTATAAAGTATTCACGATCACACTTTAATGCTGTTACAACTCCCCACATTGATTCCATTTTTACTTATGCATACCTTCTTTGATGTTCATTGAGAACCTTTGCTCCAAAATGAATTGCATACCTATTACCTTCAAGGTATTCTTTACCAACAGCTCATCCTATCCCAATGGGACTTGTATCCACAGTAAGGATGATGGGTTGACTATTTGAAGAATTGGCCCTTTTGAGACTGGAGCTGAAATTAACAACTTCTTTAGTTTGCGTACAGTGAGATTATGCTCTTCCCCCCAAGAGAATCTTTGACCCTTTCTTAATAATTGATAAATATTTTCGGTGACATGAGCAAAATGTGGTATCTATATGAGATAGAATACACATGCGGCAAAAAATCTTCTCACCTCTGAGATATTTGTGCATTTTTATTGCATTCTACTAATGGCATCTATCTTGATTGGTGAATGTTTGTGTCCATAGGGGCCACACAGATGTCCGACCACTAGGACTTCTTGTACTCCAAAAATCGACTTAGCTCTAGAAAGGGTAAGATGTGCCTCTTCTAGCCTTGTCAAAATCCTGTCACAATCATGAATATGGTTAACTACAAATGTCATGTAGCCATCTTCGTCAAGCTCCTCATTCTTTTCATTGACTTTGCATCCCTTGATAAGTACATCATCAAGAAATGGAAGAGTAAGTTGTGGAATAAAGTCCCTTAAGACTTTGTGCATATGGGCTACAAAGTTTATTGCACCTTGTGGTAGAGTGCACATGCAGACCAATCCAAGAGGTGTCTTCATTGTGGTAATGTCTCGGCTTTCTAATGAAAGCTGAAATTGGTCATATTCTGAATATAGGTCACCCATAGAATAAATTGCTCTACTTGCAAAAGCTTCAACAAACTCATCAACAATTGGACCCGAACCAACATTTTGGATTGTGATACGATTAAAGGCTATAGATCTTGGATGAATCATAAAGCTCCATTTTTCTTGGGTACGGCAAACCATCGATTTGAGTAAGGTGCTGAAGAAGGTTCTAAAATCCATGTTTCAGTAGCATTTTCATAAAAGAGTGTTTTTTAGCCGCCGAAAAGAAATAATTTTCACCTATTTTGAGCTCTTTTATACTTTCAGATGTGAACTTGTGACCAATGTTGGAAGGATCACAAAGACTTGACTGACTTGCTGCCCTATCAGCCAACCTTTAGTTTCAGGAGGCAGTGGGACTGCCATAGGTTGACTTTCTTATCCACCATCTTGTATTTTGTCTCCACTTGCACTTCAGCCTTGTTGAGTAAACCAATGTCTTCTTGCTCAACAAATTCTTGAATTGTTTGATAAAAATCCAATGTACATACTTCTATGGACTGATTTTCAATGCCTGATTTTTTGTATGAGCATCTACATATATTTCAACCAATGTCTTAGTAGTAATTATTCAAAAAAAAAAGCCTGAAATATCTTCATTTTCAGCCATCATGTCATAAGTTTTCAGCTCCATTTTTACATGACATAAATATTTTCTTTCAACTTTAGTCATGGCTGGAAGAGACTTATAGCATCCATACTATTGGTTGTACATACATACGGATTTGCTAGAGACACAGTTTCTGTAGCATAAGGAGGTTCAATCTTTTTACATGATACACTGCCATAGCCTCCTTTTATAGCAGTGCAGCCCAAAAACCCTTGAATTCTCGGGCATTAGGAGGCACAGGATAATCACGCAATCGATCTCTATTTCGATGATGGTTAACACACACAGTAAGAAATTGGACAGCTCGTTCATTATCCTTACTTCAGATTCGAGCATAGAAAGAACCATCAAGAGCTTGTGTTTCCAAGTGGGCTTCAGAAATGTAAGGTTGCCCAAGAATGATAGGGTAACTACAAGAGTCTTAAACAAAAAAGTGAAAATTATCTTTTAGGTCTCCAATAGTTACCTGCACATTAGGACATGCAGCATATAACTCTCCAAAAGAGTTATTTGCAGCTCTCATTTGCCAACCTGGATCAACATCTATGGGCCATCCACCACTTTCATAGAGACTCCTTGCCATGATGTTTATCTCCGAGCCATGATCTAAGAGTGCAACACATGGTGTTTCTTTTTCTCCACTTTTGACAACTGCCTCCATTTGTTGCTCTTACCCAATGCGTATGGGACTAGTGATTGCTTGGAATGAGCTGAGCCTCTTCCTCCTCATGCATTTGCTGTAGATGGCCTTCTTTTTGAGAGGTGGGCTGCCCAACTGGTTTGAACCAACTGACCATTACATTTTCAGCTTTCCCTTCTTTAATTTTTGCATTCATACTTTCTTTATCTTCAACTTCAATTGCTACAATTAATTCTTTAACTCCTTCAAGATGAATTCCTTGTGAAAGCTTCTCTTCATCCCGCACAAAAACTCAAAGAACTTGCAAAAAAGCATACACTGTTCCTTTGGCTTCATCACCAACATATTGTCTTTTCCTTTTGATTATATTAATAATTACATCATGGAATCCACGTTTGGCAATTCCAAGAATTTCGCCTAAGGTGAATTCAATTTTGCTTCCTAGAATTTGTTCTTTTAGGACTCGTTTGAGATTGGTTGCAGATTCTATGTCAGACTACAATTTCTAGTATGGCTGCTTGCCTTTCTTCTTTCCTTTGGTCTTCTTTGTTTGTAGCACATCTTCCATCTCTTGATCTGGGATTATATTTTCAGCAAGCTTTGGTTGTTTAGGCGTTCTTCTAGTTAGGAATGCCCTAGTTCATCTTCTCTTATTCTCTTTTCTTCAATCAAGTCTTCTTTATGATTGATGTCACCCAAATGTGCAAAGGCAAAGAAAGAATCTACCGGTTCTTTCCAACCAATTATTCCTCGAATGCACTAACTGGTGTTAGTCAAATCATATTTGGCTACTTTGTCACATTCCATTTGATCTAATGCATGCATCTATACTTTAGATTGCACATTAGCTTTACATTCTTTCAAATTTGATTTAGTTGGCTCAATTCGTAGCCCATAGGTAGCTTCATCAATTGCTGCATAGGCATTCTTTACAACTAAATCTTCTAATCTTTTCTTCATTCCACCATTGCCAAAATTTGGCTCCAATGGAAGACCAGTTTCAACTGCATGAATTTTTCCATCTTTCCAAAAGATGAGCTTTTGTGCTTTAACCTCACGGAAGGCAAAACACTCCCTCTTGTCATGTTGTTGGTTGTCACACCAAATACAATGCCCCTTATATCCTTCTCTCATGGGTCTTTGAGTTGATGATCATCCTCATTCTTCAACTTTGACATCCAGCTTCTCCACCTTGGAACTAGTTTCTGTAAAATTCAGATGAAGGTCACACATGCTTTTAATGAGTTCATCCATGACATCATTTTTAGAAGGAATGGAAGAAGAAAGAGTTGGTTGATTAGTCAAAGGAGTAGGGGATTTTGAAGGTGCAACAAGCTCCATCAATGGAGTTGTTGAAGTTGAAGTAGACCCCAATCTTAGTCGCATTTTCTCTCTTCGAGCAATTATGTTAACTGCATCAGTAACATCTGTCCATGTAGTCTTGACTCCTAATTCGGAGGTAGCATCTTCTAGGCGATCAACAAGCTTCTCTTGCAAAATGGGATCTGCAGCCTTAAGGAATAATTCAATCTTCTCACCTTCCATACTTTGTTGGTCTTCAGCATCAAGTTGTCCAAATTTACTTTCAAACTCATGGTATAAAGTTGTTGCAGCTAACCCTTTGTTGGGTTTCTCAACCCAATCAGTGAAACTTTTCTTCATCATTAGGCCAGAGTCTTCTAAGAAGAATTCTTCGCATAGGGCTTTTTTGAATGTAGCCCAATCCGCGTCTCACTAAAAAAGACCATGGATTCTTTCTTGAAGACCATGCTTGGCTAGTCTGGAAAAATAGTGACTCCATGTAATTGCGGTACACCAAAGAAGAGCATTTTCTCAACATACAAGCGAATGAAAACAAAGATATTTTGACCATTAAATTGTTTTAATTCCCGCCCAACTTCCTCTAGGGCCTTGATAGCTATGGAATCAATCTTCTCTTCGTCTTGCCTTTGTTGTCGTTGTTGTAACATTTGGATTTGTTGTTGTTGAGTCTGCTGCAGTATGTGCACCAATTGTTGGAGAGTATCTCCTGAAGAATCCCCCATCTTGGAGTTCTCTTACACCGACCTTCATGTCGGGTTCACCAATGTCGCAGCGCGTAGGGTTGAAGGTCACCACTGGGGTTTGGCAAGAAAACTGGACAAGATAGATAGAGATGTGTCTTCAAGAGATAAGTAGATTACAGTGAATGTTTTCACGGTCAATCACAGGGGTTTGAGAGAGAAGAATGTATGGGGGTTCAAGAGCTTAGACTTCGAAAATGGTAGAGATAAGAGAAGGGTTGAAGGTTTCAAGCCAAGTTCTTGAAGATGTTAATAGGGCTTCCAACTACATGTTCTTAGCAAAGATCACAAAAGTATTATCTTATAAGTTCTAACTCAAATCAAGCTTGTTTTCTTGATTGTAAGAACAATCACAAATTATAAAATCAAGTACAATATGCTATCATATATCATAAACTACTCTGCATTCCATCATTCATACATGATTCCATAGTATGAATCAACTTTGCATGATTACATTCAATGTAGACTGTTAGGGACAAAAGCTTATGAGTCAATTACAAGCCTTGTAGGGCAAAGAGACTTGCTACTCTGCATCCCATCATTCATACATGATTCCATAGCATGAATCAACTTTGCATGATTACATTCAATGTAGAATGTTAGGGACAAAATCTTATGAGTCAATTACAAGGCTTGTAGGGCAAAGAGACGTGCTTCAAGAGAGCTTCAAATTTAGTTCCTGATAAGGATAAGTTACCATAGCCAAGAAATAAGAGAAAATGCTCATCTTAATTCAGCTTAAAGCATATGAATGATCTACAAACATTGCCATGCCTTAGGGGCACATAATACTTGCATATTTTGACAATATGTTTTCTGTAGAGTAAGAAATGAATTAAAAGAACAATGTTGTAGCTAATTCTCTGAATGTGACTGAAGATATTAGCCCCAAATCAACCCAAATATATTTCAAAATTCATCATTGATGATAGCATAAACTTCCCCTAACACAGTGTCGGTGCATTTGGTGTCGAGAGTCCACCACGAGGGTAAGAGACAGTAGGGTGAAGGTAGATTCAGGGAGAGGAGTAGATAGAAGAGAAGGGGTTTGAAGAAATAGAAGACGTAGAAGAATACTCCCAGAAAGAAATAGAAAATGAAGAAGAATACTAACAAAGATGAAACCTATCAATTTATTTCAACATTATGAGAAGATAAAACTCTAATTGACAAAAACATGTATAAAATAATACCTTTTCCTATGCTGCTCAAATCGCCAAATTGATGCTTCCATTGGCTCCGAAAGGGGGGTAAAATACCAGCACACCTAACTAGAAATCTGCTAGATCACTCTTTCTTCATCTCCCACTTCGGAGTGTTGTTCACTGCCTGAAAACAGCGATCACACGTCGTGCAATTTCATCAATCTCTCTTTTTACATAAAATCCTCTCAATTTGGCTAAAAGCTACATGCTTTCTTTTACATGTCATCCTAATCTAGAAGTTGTCTATAGTTTTATGGATTTTTACAAGAGATAATATCTAAAATATCAAAAATTGGCTAAAATCTAATATTTTTGAACCATGGACACTAACACTAATGTCTAAAATGGCATTGGCTTTCTAAATCAATAAGAAAGCCACACTCTAGATTTTTTTACACGGTGTGCACGTAGTGGCACAACACCGCTTCAAGTGGTTACTAATTCACCCAGGAAACCAGAGGTGCCCAAGGAGCCATCATTGCAAGGGGAAGAGCCAAATTGATCAAATGTTGGTAATTCCACTCATCTAACCTAGAGACAACAAATTTGAGGATGGCAAAGGTATTAAATGATAAGAAGCAATGGCCCATGATAGCTATTAGTCTAATCAAGCGCCCAAGTCTCCTGAGTCTAAGTCTTTATCACCCAAAAAGGTAGAGGTAACACCATAGTAGCAACCTCATGTTACTAAGACCACTTGCACAGATCCTAGTAGGGGAAAAACAACAAGTTAGTGGATGTCTGACAAAAGGAAACTAGATTTGCTATCTCCAGTGCTTCTAAGATAATCAAGCCTTAGAATACTTGTTTACAGCTACCTATGCAACCAAGTCCGACCTCTAGATGCAACTAAAACCATTAACTCCATTCAAGGACAAGCCCATAGTACCTCAAAAAAAGAGGATACTAGCACTAATAGGGGAACCAACATCAATTGTGTTCTAGCCAAGAAGAACTCCTCTCCACCAAAGCATCTTGCACTCCTCAAACCTAAACTTCAATCATGGAAATTACACAAGAAATGGCTCAAGAAGGACATCAAATGATGATTTAGTAATTGTGAGAGCTTAATGCTATGATTAAGTCCTCGGTTTGCACTTATGCTATGGAGACACTATGTGTCTAAAGTGTAAAAACAAACAAGTTCTTCAATGTTATAGGATTTCAATGTGTACCTATGGGATGAGTTATTTAGTGACTTATGTGACCTTTCAAGAGTAAGTCAGTGTATGACACAATGTAAAGTACTAGTTCATGTGTCAAACATCTAAGTGATCGAAAATTAAGTGTTAAAGATTATTACCAATGTGCCAATACTTATTTTTAAGTGGTGCAAGTCCTCAATTGAAAAATATCAAAAAGTGACGTGTTTACCAATGTTTTTGACTATTTTGGGAGGATTTTTGCAATTTTTCTTGTGTTATCTTGTCAAGTACATCTAGTAACTTCAATAAGAGTACCTAGATGACCCAACTCTGAGTTGATACAACAAATTCATGATCAAAACAAGTTGTATATTTGTGACAAATACTTGGAGAGTTTGGGACTGTTATACTATTGTTATACAAAGAGTTGGAGAGCTAAAGTGGTGGTGGGTCTGTTTTATGCATATATAGGCTATTTTGGTAGAGTATTTAACAATATTCCCAAGTGTTTGTTATTGTGATTTCTATCAAGTTAAAATAGTGATATTGAGCTATTGTCTCAGACAGAGTTTGTCTAAGCTATTGTCATAGGTAGGTATTCAGCTTAAAGGGATTTTTTACAATTTTTAAGAGTAATACAATTACTTGTTGGATTTATTTGTTTCTTGTATTTTATAATACATTTAAGAGTTCTTGTTTCAGTATCTCTTTCTTCCATCTATCTTTTCTTTTCCTTGATCCCTAGTGGATTTAGGCCTAGACCTTTCCGACCCCTGATATTTGAGGAATTCCATATGAATGGCCTACCTCAGAGTCATCAAGATGGGAGAACTTGTTGAAAATGACAATATTGTTAGGATAAAAGATATCAAATACTTCAGAGGACTTATAAATTGATTAAACATGAAGAGGCCATTACCAAGGCTTTGCAATAAGTGATTATAGAGATGAAGAAGTTTGACAATAGAAATATTTCCAGGTTTCTTCATTTCTATGCAGAGAAGTTAGAGTTGACCAATGTACCCAATAGATAATATGCCAAAATATTTTACCATGCTTGCTTCATATCAAATTCAAAGCCATGTAGAGTCTATTTACACACTTTATGGAAATACATAGGTTGGTTTCAAAAGAGCCCTAAAAGAAGAGTATTTCATAGACGATGCAGATAGAATAACCAAGTGGACTTTCCTAAAGTGGGTTTAAAAATCTATAAAGGTCCTTTTTGCTTTGGAGCTATAAAGAGAGTTTGAGATAAAGTTTTATTAATTTAACAATTGTAATGAACTTATCTTTACTTATAGAGAAAGTTCTTTTGGTTTTACAAGATATGGACCCTCCACTATAGCTATAGCTAGAGAAGTTGTTAGAGAATGATACTATAGAGCAGGGCATAAAACTAAATGGAAAGACATGCATGATGTTGTATCTTAACTAGTGAAGAGACATAGAAAAAGAGAGTCGGTCAGTCAAGGGTGTCAAAGGTAGTGACTAGGCAGCCATTTCCCATGCCTTCTACAAATTCTTTAAAAGACAATGCCATGGATAAACTTATAAAAAATATACATGATTTACAAATCAATCTTGCTAAGCTTGAAGAGCTAGGGAGGAAAGCTTCTACTTTGAAGACCCTCCCTAGGAAAGATTTTATCCACCATTGCATATGATGTGATAGAACAAAGCATGACCACAAAGACTGCAAGTTATACAAATATGCTTTAAGAAAGAATTTGATTTTTTGGAAGAATCAGAAGATTCATGCAAATGAAATTGGTATGCCCCTTTCTATAAACTTCCAAAAAGGAGGTATACAAGTAGAAGATTCTTAAAGATATTGTAGTAGTGCAAAATGCATATGCAACTATAGATGTTGCTACCTATGGATTGTAAATAGAGAGATCTCTAGTTTCCAATGTAGGTAAGAAAGTAGAGCTATGGACCCATACCATATAGACTACAAGTAAGGGTAAAGTGCCAACAAAGACAAAGTTAAATTATGCAAGTCAGAGTTTTAGAGAAAAGACTAGGTGGGATTCCCTTGTGGATTCCTATTCTATTTATGCTTATTTAGTAAAGCAAGAGAGCACACATAATAGTAAAGATAAAAGAAAAAGAGATGATGGGAACCTAGGGAACTCAAAGAGGGTTGCTAGAGGGGGTGGCATGACAAAGACTAAGTAGTATATGTCTCTTGCTAGACCACGTTTAAAGCAAAACATAGAAGATGTACAATAGAAGAAATAGAAAAAAGAAAAGAAACAAGGAAAGCAACCACGATACAAGCTACTTTCTGACATAGAGATGTCCACCACTAATCTTAAAAATATTTTTGAAAAGAGGATTCTAAATCGTAAAGTGGAGTTTACATTGGGTGAAATCCTTGGAATAGCAAAAAAAGAGTTCCACAAAGTAATTATGGACATAATTTTAAAAAATGATAGTTTATGGGTGAGTCAACTCACGCTATAATACAAAGTAAAGAAGAAACATGTTTACAAGGCATGTAGTTAGTTTTTGAAGATGATGCAAATGCAACAATCACCTATGAGGAACCAAAAGAGCTTATTATAGATAGTACTAAAGTGAACAATGATGCAAAGGAGAATGTGATATGTAGTAAGAACACAAGAGATGTATGGCCTATGCACTATAAATAGGATGAGGTGGCTTTAAGGGTGAGAGCAACAGTCATTATTCTAGGAATCATTGGGCCCATGCTATCACAAAGGCTATAGTGAAGGTTGAAGACCTAGAAACTCCATGTACTGCACTAATAGACCAATTCAAAGATAAACATCATGGTGAGGAGTATTTATGAGAATGAAAGATGGCCTATAGATAATCACTATGGATGGAGGATGCAAGCACCCAATAACCTTGCGGGAGACCTATATGCTACTTGTCCAAACGTGAAGATTACCATACAAGACATATAGGATGATCACCATTCTTTATGTAAGATTCTTCATCATACCCAATGATCTTAGGGAAACCATTTATTATCATAGCATGGATGAAGACTGGAGTTTTGGATTATGGTTCTACCTATGCAAGAATCAAGAGCAAAGACAATAAAAGAGTAGTGCAATCTATGATAGTTTGTGTCAATCATATAAGGAACACAGAAATTCTTTTAGGACAAGAGACATACCAGACCTATAAGGAAAATGAAGAATCTTTTGAGGACTACACCAACATTGATAAAAGCACGGTATGTACATGGAAAGCCTATCATTATTACAATGGAGACTAGTCTAATTAGAATTAGTTGGGCTATAGGTCAAGATGATGAAGAAGGGAACATATATGCAATGAGGTTTGGTGCAAAAGTTTTAAATGAAAGAATGTGGAGATACCCAAAGATCAAGAGAGAGCTATGACTGCATTAAACTGTGATAAAGAGTACTTCATCAGTACTCCAATGATAGTAGAGATAGATTGTTTGCCTCTTCTAGGCATGCTTGCTAATTTCTCTGCTCCAAATATAGCCATATTAAGATGGATTGCTTATATAAAGTTAATGAACCTAAAATTCAAACATATTGTAAGAAAAGAGAACTCGATAATAGCAGACATGCTATCTAGAGCTAGATATGAGGATGAAGAGAGTGTGCTAGCAAAGGATGATGATATTGAGATTTCAACCACCATAGAAGATCATGAATGCTAGGTATTTTCTACATAAACTTTTATAAAGGAATTATATGAGGGTGAATGGCTACAAATTGGCCAATACCTAAGTACATTGACCAAGAGAGATAAATCGATAGAGACAAAGTTCAAGAGGATTAGAAGGAAGGATTATGGCTATTTCTTGAGGTTTCTTATGGAAGCATTCAAAGAAGAAAAGAGAATCACCATTGAGGATAGTTGAGAAGATTAGAGAGTGCTATTGGTGAAAGGGAATCTATAGGGATGTATTAGATTTTGTAGAGTATTGCAAAGAGTGCTAGATGTACTCTTCAATATAGCACATTGATGAGTTACACCCTATGTATCCTTTCTCCATTCATTTTAAATGGATTGTTGACCTTGTTACTACATATGGTTGTGGCAAATGAGATGTATAGTGTTTGCAAGAGAAGATCTAACTAACCAAGTTGAAGGGAGAGCATTAAGAATCAAGATTATCAATGCAATAGAGATATGTTTGTTCTTGAAGATGTCTTTTGCATGTATAGATGTGTAGAAAAGGCAACTGCAAACAAAGGAGAGTTCAATGTAAAAGAAGCTAAAGTCTTTTCAAGACTAGGTATAAAATTGGCATTGACTTTAGCTTATAATGTAAAGTGTAATGGAAAGAGTGAGAGAGGACATCAAGTCATAATGAAGGCCTTAAAAAAGGCTTGCATAGGAAGAATCAAGGAGTGGTAGCAATTATTGCCTTTTTGCTTTATGGACAGATCATACCATGCACAATGCTAGCACAAGTTATATGTCAACTAAGCACATGTATGGATAGAAGCTAGTGATGCCTACAAAGACAATGACCACTACATGAAGCATGATTCCATGGGATGAAGGTTTGACTAGAGAAGAGCTCTTAACTCTCAGGATCAGATATTTAGAGAGGAGACCAGAAGATATTGAAGTTATAGCATAGAGATTGAAAGAGACAAGACTAAAGATTATATAGTTAGAGAGGAGACCAGAAGATATTGAAGTTGTAGCATAGAGATTGAAAGAGACAAGACTAAAGATTAGATAGTTAGAGAGGAGACCAGAAGATATTGAAGTTGTAGCATAGAGATTGAAAGAGACAAGACTAAAGAACAAATACAAATTTGATAGGAGACATAAGTTGAAACCCTTGGCTATTGAAGAGGGTGATTGGGTGTTGTATATGATAGTAGTCTAGATAATCAGCATAGCGCACTCAGGAAGGTGTCCAAGAGGTGGTTTGGACCATACATTTTGATGCAAGTTTTTGACAATGCTACATATTGCTTGTGTGAACTAAGAGAGATTTGATAGGAGACATAAGTTGAAACCCTAGGCTATTGAAGAGGGTGATTGGGTGTTGTATATGATAGTAGACTAGATAATCAACATACTACACTCAGGAGGTATTTAAGAGGTGGTTTGAACCATATGTTTTGATGCAAGTTTTTGACAATGCTACATATTTCTTGTGTGAACTAGATAGGATAGAGCTAAAGGTCTAAGTTATAGATAAAACAATCAAGGCATTCAAGAGAAGAAAATCAAAGGAATATGAAGAACCAAAGCTTGAAGATGAAGAAAAAGAAGATTCAAAGCTTATGGAAGATTATGAAGATCTCAAACCTACAAAAGAGTAAGTGGCACATGCTAGAGAATGTGCACGTTTAGAGGGGGTGGATGTCAATATTTAAAGTGTGAAAACAAACAAGTTCTTCAATATTACACGATTTTAGTGTGTGTCTATGGGATGAGTTATTCAATGATTTATGTGACCTGTCAAGAGTAACTTGGTATATAACACAATGTAAAGTACAAGTTCATATGTCAAACATATAAGTGACCAGAATTAAGTCTCAGAGACTATTACTAGTATGCCAAGGCTTATTTTGAGTGGTACAAGTCTTCCAAGCCCAAAATATCAAAAAGTGATGCCTTTACAAACAACATTTTCGGTTATTTTTAGAGGATTTTTGCAAATTTTCCCACATTGGCTTGTAGATCAAGTCTATTTACTTCAATTTGAGTAACTAGATGACCATATATAGACTTGATATGAAAAAGTTATGGTTGAAACAAGCTGCAGATAGGTATAGAAGAAAACGAATTCAAGAAAAAACACTGAAATAAATAAGGAGAAGACTAATATATGCTTATGGATGCATATTTGTGATAAATATCAAGAAGATTTGGGACTGATATACTACTATGATATAGGGATTTGGAGGGCTGAAGTGGGTATGTTTCATGCATATCTAGGCTATTTTAGTAGAATGTTTGACAATATTTTCAAGTGTTTCCTTTGTATTTGTTGTTGTACTTTCTTTCAAATTGAAAGAGTGGTATTGAGCTATCATCTCAAACAAAGTTTGTCAAAGCTATCATCTTAGATGCAACATATTTAGCTTGAAGGGATTTATTACAGTCATATAGAAGAGTAATACAGTTGCTTCTTGGCTTTATCTATTTCTTGTGTTCTATATTACATTCAAGATTACTTACTTATTCTAATATCTCTTTCTTCCATCTATCTTCTCTTTTCCTTGATTCTGAGTAGATTTAGGCCTAGACATTTCCAACCCCCCAAAATGATCAAGCCAATCTAAGTATTCTAACAAAAGGGCACAATTCAGTAACATGGGAATCACACAAAATTATCTACACAAAGTACCTATATAACATCACTCAACACATAGCCAAGCATCATCAAATCATCCCATCCTTCCATTATAATCTATTAGTTTTTAAATACATAGTAGGTATACCTAAGTACACATGTGTACTGATATAAGTACTAGAACAATAACCTATACACAGTTTGGGTCCTCGAGAATGGGACAACACTCTAGGCTTGCTTGGATTTTGACCCATCTTCCAAACCAACAACATATGTCCTATGCATGAAAAAGAAAACTTCCCCTACAAAAAAAGAGGTTTTCTATTGCAAGTATAGAATATCATAATGACCCTATGCTATCACCTATTTATTATTAACAATAGCTCATCCATTTACTACAACCCACAACCCTATGCTCATGCAAACTCTATCCAATCAAGGAGGGGACCACTAGCCAAGGCACCATCATGATCACATGCTCTTCAATAGCTTTGTCTCACATACCAACACTTTCGATCACCAACCATCACATGTGAAGTAGCATCCCTCATCAATGAAAATACTATCACTCCTCCAAGATCAACATCCCTCATCACTAAAAATACTACCACTCTTCCAAGGTCAACATCCTAACATTTCAAGCATTCCTTGCCTTTAGTGCATGTTGAAGGATGCTACCTAGAATATTCAGTACCATGGGATTGGCACTTGGCTGGGAGGGCAGTAATGTTAATCATGAAGAAGGATGCAAGCTAGAAGCAGAACAAAAACACACAAACATGGAGTGTCCAATTTATTATGGAAAGAAATTACATAACATTATTTTAGGCATTGTCATCTGCAATGTGCGATAATGATATAATTGTAGTATTTCTTATGATAATATACTTATTTTTATAACATTATTTCAAGTTATGGGATGGCTTTTGTATAAACTATTAAACATCTCAAGATTAGTTAGGAAGACCCATAGCTCTCTAAGAGATTGTGAGTAGTATCTTCTATTCACTTAGTGAATCAATCCAAATAACTTAAAGTGAATGCCTAAATTGGAGAAGACCCATCAAGAGCTTATAAAGTTGAATAGGCAACCAAGTTATGAGTGGAACCCTAAACATCAAGACCATGTAAAAAAGCTAAAAAGTGAATAGGAGTGCTCAAACTTTATCCATCTTCTTGTGTGAATGTGACAAGTGAGGGAGAGTGAAAGTGTGAGATAGTTTGAGTGAGGAACTTGGAAGAGTAAAGTTGGCATCTTCTTTTACATTGCTTCTCTTCTTCCCGTTGATAGTGAGAGGGTCGAGAGTGAGGTTGTGTGAAGGAGTGAGAGAGATAAAGAGTGAGTGAGGGATCAAGAGTGAAGAAAATCCTCTTTATCTCCTTCTTCTTTTTCTTCTTTTGTATTCTCCTTTTCATTGAGCACTGAAGACATGGAGCAACCGATGCCAAGAGGCATATTCCACGGTGGATTCCGTGAGGTTTTTCGATAGATTATGTAAAACTAAGGGCATATTTCACAGTGGATTCCGTGAGGTTTTTCGGTGGATTCCGTAAAACTATATTTATTTACTGGGGCTCATACACAAGGTGGATTCCTTGTGCGAGAAGTTGACGGGGATGCCTGT
Source organism: Lygodium microphyllum (assembly GCF_053477565.2). Lineage (NCBI taxonomy): Eukaryota > Viridiplantae > Streptophyta > Polypodiopsida > Schizaeales > Lygodiaceae > Lygodium > Lygodium microphyllum. Next base: position 103,950,813 of record NC_141148.1, read on the forward strand.
CCTTTTTGGGTGCCAGATTAATTTAGTGTGCACATGGGTGATTCCACAGCGGGTGATTCCGCAAAATACATATCAAATTAATGGGCGTTTATGAGTTTAGAGTGTGCACTCGAATTAAATCAAGGTTAGGACAGAGTTCCAACCTATTTAATTATTTGTAGTTGAAGACTGCTAGGTATTCACTTTTTTTGGGTTTTATCTTGTTATTTTTTAACAAGTGTGAATGCTTCAGTTGATGTATAGAGCAGGTAGTGGATGCTTTGGGTAGCACCGGGCGATGGCGTGAATTCAAAATACCTAGAAGAATTACTATTTTTGATGGGCGCGTGCCTTATCACTAAATGCATGGCGCCAATATTTATTTAGGTGCGCTTATTTATTAAAGCACTTGACAAAACATTTATTGTTTTGTATGTGCATAGGCGCTCGATTTAACATTTCATTATTTGACATTGTATTTGGGCACAAGCTGACTTTTGGATGCCCAAACGCTTTACTTTATAATTGGCCAAAAGCAAATACAAAAGCCAAAAGCATGCTATTTGTAAAGTGGGCTATTATTGAGCTTTGAGATAAATAAATCTATAAATACATGCCTTGTGAAGTGCTCAGATAAGGCATAGGGGGAGATTACACCCAATTTGTCATTTTTGTCTCATGTTGTATAAACTCTCTTTTTGCTTTTATGAAGGTTTTGTAAAGTTTTTTGTTCTTAGGGACCTTTTGGCATTCACTATGCATGCATATAGCACCTAATTTGCATGCAAGTGGTATCAAAGCTGAGCTGAGATCAAGAGCTTCCAATCACTTACCATCTCGTGCGAAGGCGAAGCTCCTAGATCGAATGGGCTCAATAGGCTATCTCACGACGAACCGACAATACAAGCGTGTTCCTGATGGTGAAGAACCCTTGTTGTACCCTCAGATCGCGAAGGACCTCTCCCAGGAGGTGGAGGACCACTCGAGAAGTCCCTTTTTCAAGACGTTGTATTGGTTTTATGTTAATTGTTAAGCTTATTGTTTAAGCTTGAAAAGAGCTTAAGCTTAAGCTCTCCACAAATTCAGTGATCCGTGGTGGCAGCATGTACTAACGGCTGCCAATTTCATCGTGAAGATGTTGCCCTCCTGCCACGAATTCTCCAGGTTATTAATCTTTTTAAAAAGCTTAAAGTTCTTAAGCTTTACTAAAGCCTAAAAATTCAATCTTCAATCTTCTCCATAGCAGGTGTTCGCACAGTGGTACTCCCGAACCAATTTTGAAACTCAGCAAGCCCATGTTCCCACCTGCAACTTGGCAAAGCTGATTCACAGTAAGCAAGCTGTCACATGCAGTCTATGAGGAAGACTTCTTTGCTTGAAAGAAGACTGTTATCAATTGCCATACCCAAGAAAAAAGCAAAATCGTAAAAGCAAAAGCCATATTTTTTTATTAAAAAAAGCAAGCTTTGTAAACCCAAATTTGAGCTATGCTCATCCTTCTAACAAGATTTCGAGTGTGTGAGGTTATTTGAGATTTTTGTAGGATATGCAATCATCAAATGGAAAATTTAATGGGAAAAGGTGATTTGCGATAGCCGACTATGGAGGAAAAATTGGATCTAATCATGATGCAACTTCAAGAAGAGCGAAGAGCACATCAAGTTTTGCAAGTGCAACTGGCTACACTTCAACAATCAAATGTCGATCAAGACGGAGCGCAACCTGAAGATGTTATTCGATGTAAAATTGATGCAACACTCGATGCACAATCTCTTAGGAAAGAAGCCAAGATAAGTAAAAGAAATTTCAAATTCTGTACTTTTAATGGGCAACGTGATGGAAAATTTGTTCTTGCTTTCATCAGTCAGTTTGACAACTATTTTCATGAAGAGCAATATGCTAAAAAAGATAAACTTAAATGTGTCACCATCCATCTAGCAGACAGAGCATCATTATGGTGGATTGTTCTCAGTCTTTCAAAAGAAATTTTTGCAGAATTTCCTTCCACCTCAAGTCCATGAAAAGGCTATCAAATAGTGGGATCTCCTGTAACAAAGAGATCGTGAATCCATCCTGCAATACATTGAGCATTTTTGGAGTGCCTTACTTCAACTTTGAATGCTTGAAGATATTCCTGAGAAGACCAATTTGCTTGGTCACTTTTGCACGGAAGTGAATATGTTCAAGCCAAAGACTTTGGAGGATGGCGCGATTTCTTTAGCGCATGATGCGGAGGATAAAATTCGTGGACGAGAAAATTGACCGCAACAATTTTCGATTAATGGTAACTTTGATTCAAATAAATTCAATTCTAACTTCCAAAGATTCAATCAAAATCACTTTGTTCATTCTTCTTTCCGTAAACCTTAGACTTGACCTCCTACTTTACCATCGACTGCTAATTCAAACCCTAAGTCTTCTCTCCAACCAAATCCCAATATACCCAAACTTCCCGCCCTTACCAATAATGACTCCAAAGCAAAACATATGATTTGCTACAAGTGTCATCAACCTGAACACTTAGCAATGAACTATCAATCCAAGAAGCAAGCTGTTCAAATCAATCACTTGGGAGCAACTGAAGATGAAGACCATGAAGATATGCCAGACTTCACTGAAGATGATGATGATATCGACGATGCTTCAAATACTTTACCAGGTATGCCAAATCCTCATTCATTATTAACAATGAAATGTTTTGTGCATAGTCAAGAAAAGATTGTTTTACATGATGATGGAAGTATACATGATTTTATTTTCGCAAAGTTGGTAAAAGAATTGAACTTACCTACTATTCCAACTCATTATCACATAAAGATTGCATTCTTAGACACTAGATACAATGGTACACAAGAAGTTCATGATTTAGAGATTGAAATTGGTGATTATGTCGAGTGTATAAATTTCTTAGTTGTGCCTTTGCAAGCTAGTGATATACATTATTCTGACATACATTATTCCATACATTCCATGAAAATTCATTTTAAAGGGAACCAAATCACATTACATGGATTGCACACCTTTGATAATTTTCCATTGCTTAGTCACACACAAGCTAAACGTGCATTGAGAAAAGGTTGTAAATCATATTCAGTACGGGTGAATGAAATTGAAGCTAAGGAAAATCAGATGCATCCCCCATGCATCCTAGGCATGCATAATTTCTTTCACAATTTAAAGATTGTTTTGCTGCTGATCTACCACCTGGTTTACCACCTACATGTCGTGAAGACCATAAAATAGATTTAATTCTAAGTTCTTAACCACTATGCAAAGCATCTTATAGACACAATCAGATTGAACAAAAAGAAATCCAAGCACAAGTTACTGAGGACTCATTAGGCCCAGTAGTTCTCCTTTTGGTGCACCTGTCCTATTAGTTAAGAAGAAAAATAATACCTATAGGATATGCATTGACTATCATGCCCTAAACAAAATCACTATTAAGAATAGATATATGATTCCTAGGGTAGACGACCTCATGGATAAACTACAAGGGGCCACTATTTTTAGCAAGATAGATCTCAAATCTAGATATCATCAAGTACGATTCGATACACTTGACATTTTCAAGATTGCATTTAGAACTCAGTTTGGTCATTATGAATTTCTTGTTATGCCTTTCGGTTTGACCAACGCACTAGCTACATTCAGTCGTATGATGAATCATATATTTTTGAAGTATCAGAATTATGTGATTGTTTTCTTTGATGATATATTGGTTTTCAATAAGAATAAGAGTTAACATTGTGAATATCTATCTTTGATTTTCAAATTGTTGAAAGAGAATTAATTATATGCTAACCTTGACAAGAGTGACTTTTTCCAAACCCAAATTGAATACTTACGTCACATTGTTTCTTCTGATGGTATTCGTGTTGATCCTAAAAAGATACATACTTAGGTCACATTGTTTCTTCTTATGGTATTCGTGATGATAAGAATGTAACTCATTGCTTGCATTGCCTTTGACGAAATTGTTAAAGAAAGATGCTGTGTATCAGCAAAGTCTTTTGATTTGTTGAAACATGCTTTAACACATGCATCTATCTTGTAATTACATGATTTTAGTCGACCATTCTTTCTAGTAGTCACTGATGCTAGCAGATTAGGAATAGGAGTTGTCCTCATGTAAGATTCACATCCCATAGCCTATTCTAGTTGCAAACTTAAACCTTTTGAATTGAAGTATTCCATTCAAATTTTCATGAGTTTCTTAGGATTTTATTAGGCCTAAGGTTTAAAATTGTAAAATAACTAGTTCATCTCTTTGTAAATTGTTAGTTGTAGTTCAAGCCTTACGTAAATGGAAACACTATCTAATGGGTTCTGAATTTATGATTAAAACTGACCAACAAAGTATCAAACATCTCCTTAGTTAGCCACAATTTTTTGACCATCATATTGAATGGACTACTTTCATTCAAAGTTTTCATCTACTTATCCAATATCAACCAGGTAGAGAGAATGTTGTTGCAAATGCATTGAGTAGAAAACCAATTATCCATAATATTTCCGTTCTATCTTTTGATTCCCTTATTCCTATGAAGGATACCTATGACCATGACCTCGTTTTTCAAGCTAATTGAAACAAATTAGTTGCTAATAACTGGATTCCAATTGATTCTTTGTCTTATTCTAATGGATTTATGTTTTGTGAGAAAAGATTGTGTGTCATTGCTCAATTTAGATAATTTGTGTTGCACAAAATTCAGTGTCCTCCATATCAAGGTCATAGAGGTATTATTTCCACTTTAAGAACATTGGTTGAAGATTTTTACTGGCCACAAATGAAATCTGATGTTTCTAACTTTGTTTCTAAGTGTTTAATTTGCCAAAAAGTCAAGTGACACCATGGTAAGCAATATGATTTGTTAATGCCTTTACCAATTCCTGACCATCCATGGGAACATGTTTCAATGGATTTTATAATTGGTTTGCCTAATACACAAGCTAATCATGATATGATTTGGACTATAGTACATCGATTTAGCAAACAAGCATATTTTCTACCATGCAAGAAAACATTAACTGCATCTCAAGCTGTACAATTGTTTTTGAAGATTGTATTTTCTCTTCATGGTTTGCCAAAAGTTATTATTTTTTATCGTGATTCTAGATTTTGCAATAATTTTTGGACTACTTTGTTTGCTAATTTGGATACTAAGATTGATTTCTCATTTTCATTCCATCCTGAAACCAATGGGCAAACAAAAGCTACTAATAGTGTAATTCTAGATCTTTTGCATGCATACACAATTTCAAAACCACAAACATGGGATACACATTTGCATCTACTTCAATTTGCATATAATAATACACTACACATAGCTACTCAAAAAGTACATTTTGAAATCATTTATGGACATAGATTGCCTACACATGTTACATCATTGTCAAATAAAGTTAAAGCTTGATAAAGCCAATACGCATGCTACTATTTTTGCTCAAGTTAAAGATATGATTGCGAAAGCCCAGTAATCATACACTAACTAACCTAATAAGAAAAGAAAATCCATGAGTTTCAATGTCAATGATTATGTATGGTTACGCATTGAAAAGAGAAGGTTGCAAAGTGTTGAGAAATACCCTATTGTTAAACTAGCACCTAGGTTTTATGGACCTTTCAAAATAATTCACAAGATCAATGACAATGCATTTAAATTAGAACTACCCCAACATTGGAAGATCCATAATACTTTTCAAATCAGTTTACTACGACCTTTTAGAGGCCAATTACCTGTCCACCCTATCTATGAAAACCCTCCTTTGTTAGAAGAAGAAACTGAAATTCTTGAACTTGAAACTATTCTAGACACTGACTTTATGACCACTAGAATTGGCCGTAGATATTCTAGATATTTGGTTAAGTTTAAAAATCATCATGTTGAAGAGGCCCAATGGATGTACGCCCGTGAACTAAGTGCTTACCCCTCACTGCTTGCTCCACATTGAGCTAATAGCAATTGAGGACAATTGCTATCCCACCCCGGGGGTATGATGCCAAGAGAAGCATATTCCACAATGGATTTCGTGAGGTTTTTCGATAGATTGTGTAAAACTAGAGGCATATTCCACAGTGGATTCCGTGAGGTTTTTCGGTGGATTCCGTAAAACTATATTTATTTACTAGGGCTCATACACAAGGTGGATTCCTTGTGCGAGAAGTTAATGGGGATGCATGTCCTTTTTGGGCATCATATTAATTTAATGTGCATGTGGGTGATTCCACAGTGGCCGATTCTGCAAAATACATATCAAATTAATGGGTGTTTATGAGTTAGAGTGCACACTCGAATTAAATTAAGGTTAGGACAGAGTTCCAACCTATTTAATTATTTGTAGTTGAAGACTACTAGATATTCACTTTTGTTGGGTTTTATCTTATTATTTTCTAACAATTGTGAATGCTTTAGTTGATGTGTAGAGCAGGCAGCAGAGGCGTTGGATAGCACCGGGCATGCTGATATGAATTCAAAATACCTAGAAGAATTACTATTTTTTATGGGTGCGCGCCTTATCACTAAAGGCGTGGCATCAATATTTATTTAGGTGCGCTTATTTATTAAAGCGCTTGACAAAACATTTATTATTTTGTATGCACATAGGTACTCAGTTTAATATTTCATTATTTGACATTGTATTTAGGCACAACCCGACTTTTGTACGCCCAAACGCTTTACTTTATAATTGGCCAAAAGCAAACACAAAAGCCAAAACCATGCTATTTGTAAAGTGGGCTATTATTGAGCTTTGAGATAAATAAATCTATAAATACATGCCTTGTGAAGTGCTTACATAAGGCATGGGGGGAGATTGCACCCAATTTGTCTTTTTTGTCTCATGTCATGCAAACTCTCTTTTTAATTTTATGAAGGTTTTGTAGAGTTCTTTGTTCTTGGGGATCTTCCGACATTCACTACACATGCATACATCACCCAATTTGTGTACTAGCAACAAAAAGGAGCAAAGGGAGAAAATCAAGGGTGTTCCATCAAGATTGTGTAGTCGTCTTTGAGGCATCATAGGTGTGAGAAGATAAGAAGATGAGCCTACTATAAGCTTGCCATTATTGCTTTATTTCTTACTTGAGAGATTGAGGAGAAAGTGGATAGTGATGGGATTAGAGTGGGAGTCAACTATATGGGAGGTAGTTGAATCAATGAGCATTAAAGCTCTTGAAACAATAGGAGTTCCCTCCAAGTCTAGTTGTCTTATGTGTACCTTGACAAGTACCACTCATATAATGAAAGTATGCTTCATTTCCTACCAACAATGCTTGGTGCTTGGAGTATGCATAAACTTGCTCGTTTGTGAGATTGCAAACTGAATGTCATGTCTTGTAATGCATACATACATCAAGCATCCAATAACTTGTTGATATAGAAACACTTCACCCAACATCATGAAGGCTCAAGTTTTAACCTATCTCCATAGGAGTAGAAATAGGCTTGCAATCTTCAAGGAAAAAACTACATAATAATGTTCAATAAATTTATTTTGCTTATGAATGTGAGTTTTGTGCAATTTTTTATTCTTTGAAAAAATAGCACAATCACTTGCACAATGCTACATTTGAGGTACTATGTGATCAAAGAGTATCAAGTGATTTCCTAACCAAAAGGGATTTGAAGCAAAGAAAGGCTATATGGGTTAAAATCCTTCAAGATTTTGATTCCATGTTATGCTATCGTAAGGATCAATACAATGTTATAGCTCATGCTCTATATAGAATATTTGAGATTTCATCTCTCTCTTTTCTAAGTGTTGAATCAAATCTCTATGAGGCAAATGTGAGCAAAACTTGTCTTATGCAAAGGTGTGGAATGGGTTAAAATAAGTGATCCCTCACTAATCTATGCACAAGATGTAAATTCCACACAAGGCTCCTCTCTTTCAAGTGATGAGTTCAATTGATCAAAAAGTTTGACTATCGATAATAATGTGTACCTACCTCACTAGGGTTGGATATGTCTGTTAGATATGATCAATGCCCCACCCTCATTAGGTGCTACCAATGATCCATGGTGCTCAAAGTTGTAAGGCCCCCATTATGAGGAGAAGCCAAATGTGAGCCCGGACATTGGTTGAGTCCTGACTTGTATATCAGATGAGGTCTATGTGACCGGATGGCAAAAAAGGTGACTGTTGTGGGTCTAATCTTTGGGTTAGACGGAGTGGTTAAGCTGGTAGCAACTCGAGGCACATTGCATTGAGTTGCGTGGTAAGGGAGTTAAAAGGGGCCCCTATTGTGGGGTCCGGGGGCCGCGGAAGTGGCCCTTGGCTGGGGGGTCCCAGGGGGGCCAGCGGCCCCCCTGGCGGGGGTCCGAGGGCAGCGCCCCCGACCCGATGGTAATGGGAATATTCCCTGGAATATTCCCTGGCCGACTAGTGGAGGCTCATATGGTAGGTCGGTCAGCAGGCCGACCTAACGACCTTCGCGGGCTATAAAAGCTAAACCCCTTCACAGCCATCTCTCACTCATCTTTCACCCAGTCAGAGTTGTTGTTCTAGCTAGCCTTAAGCTCTTCACCTATCTTCTGTCTAGATCGCCATCTAAGCTTCACACAGTGGAAGCGCACGGGTGGACAGAGCCATCTTTGTATCAGTTGTTTGGAGTTAAAGAATTTACTGATTCTCCTCTTATCTGTTGTGTACTCTCTATCTCTTTCTCAGATTTTGTTCGCTGCGCCGTGTAATATTTTACATGGTATCAGAGCCCAGGGGGCTCTAGAGATCGGAGAGTGTGCAAGAGGCAAAGGCTTCAACAGCAAAGAGAAACGATGTCGACTCCAGGAAGCGGTTCTGGCGCATCAGGAAGCGGTGCAGGAGGTGGTGCTGCTGTACCGGCTATTCAAACACTGAGGATTCGTCCACCAACCTTCAGCAAAGGCAAGTTAGATGGTACAAACTACACCTTGTGGAAGTTCAAAATTACAACTATCCTTGATTCTTATGAACTTCTGGAGACTGTGCTGGGGACTGACGCAGAACCACAGCCTACCCCCGACCCATCAAATCCTAGTGTGATGATTCCTCCGAATGCAGATCTTCTACGAGCTTGGAAACGAAGGAATGCAGATGCATTGTGTGCCTTAGTTACAAGCTGTTCTGACAGTGTTTTGACTCTGATTCAGCATACAACCAAAGCGTCAGAGGCTTGGAATGTACTGAGGAGTCAGTATGAAACACGAAACCAAACAAGGATTCAAAACTTGGAGAATCAACTAGCAGCGGAGAAGTTTGCTGAAGGAGAGACGGTTGAAGCATTCATCACTCGGATTAAGAATCTGCGCGACCAGATGGCTGGCACTGGGATACAAAAGACTAGCGAAGAGCTAGCTCGGAGGTGTCTTCGGATTTGTCCACAAAAGTTTGATGGACTAGTAACTGCCCTTAATACTCAGGTGAGACCTCAAGCTTTGACTTTTGAGGAGTTTTGTGCATTATTAATGGAGAAGGAGTTGAGGCTGAAAGCCCGAGAAGGAAGCAACAATGGAGATGCTGCATTCTCTGCCAATGCAAAAGGCAAAGGTGTCTCCTCCACCAAAAATGATGGTGACAAAAAGAAGAAGGGCGGCAAGAAGAAGTTTCAAGGAGAGTGTTTCTACTGCAAGAAGAAAGGACATGCAATTGCAGATTGTCGTGTCAAGAAGGCAGATGAAAAGAATGGTACCCTTAAAAGTAAAGGGAAAGAGACAGCCAATACGGCTGAAGCAGAGTTGGAATTATTCATGGCGACCATTGAGGAAGTGTGCTCCTCGGCGCAAGAAGAATCTACCACTGACTCTTGGGTGTTGGATAGTGGGGCCTCCCGTCACATGACCAACAAGAAAGGTCTATACAGTTCTATGCAGCCTCTACAAGAATCCATCACTATGACGGTTGGAAATGATGCTAAATGCCCTGCTGCGGGCACATGTACTATTTCTTTTGTTGCTGCAAATGGTGAAGTCAAAAAGCTTTCAAATGTGTTGTATGTTCCCGAAATCAGGAGAAATCTCTTATCAGTTGCTGCCATAACTGATCTTGGTCATGAAGTGAGGTTCAAGAAGACAGGTGCAGAAATTATTGATAGTGCTGGCACAATTGTTGGCAAAGGAGAAAGAAGGAACAACCTGTATGAGCTAAGTGCTCTTACAGCCACCGCTGGAGTGGGCACAAGTAAGCTTTGGCATGAAAGGTTTGGACACATCGGATTTGCAGTATTGAAGGAGATGCAAAAGCAAGGTATGGTTGCTCACCTACCTACAATAACTGAATTGAAGGAACCATGTGAAGCTTGTATGATGGGCAAGCAACAGAGAAAGGCATTTCCACAAGAAAGCAAGAATAGAGCACAGGGTCCTCTAGAGTTTGTGCATGCTGACTTGTGTGGTAAGATGCCTACACAGGCCTTGGGGGGATCTTCTTATTTTATGTTGATTGTCGACGACTACAGTAGGAAGATGTGGGTGTACTTCCTTCGTGATAAGGCTCAAGCTTTTGGTAAGTTTAAAGAATGGCTAATACTTGTTGAGAATGAAACAGGGAAAAGTGTGAAGAAATTTAGAACAGATGGTGGTGGTGAGTTCAACTCAAAGGAGTTTGAAGGCTTTTGCAAGAGCAAAGGGATCAAGCGTCAATTGACGACGCCTCACACACCTCAGCAGAACGGTGTTGTGGAACGCAGGAATCGCACCATTGTGGAGATGGCAAGATGCATACTAAAGGGCAAGGGATTGCCTAACCATTTTTGGGCTGAAGCTGTTAATACTGCAGTCTACATTCTAAATCGGAGCTATACAAAGGCTCTCAAGGGAAAAACACCTCATGAGGCTTACACTGGTAAGAAACCATCTGTCTCACATTTCAGAATTTTTGGATGTGAATGTTATGCACATGTTCCAGATGAGAAGAGAAACAAGTTACAACCAAAAAGCAGAAAATGTATCTTCTTGGGTTATAGTGATGAGCAGAAGGCTTACAAATTATATGACCAAGAGGCAAAGAAGATCATCACGAGCCGTGATGTGGTGTTCAAGGAGGAGCCGCATACAGTGGAGGAGGAGAAGGCAAGTTCTTCCACTTTATCATCAAGCGAAGAAGTAGTCCACTATGAACCTGTCCCGAGAGCTATCCTTATCCTTAAGGAGGAGGAAGCATCATCTTCAAATGATGAGGAAAAAGTTCACCAACCTGACATCACCCCACCAGAAAAGCCCTTGCCGCGCTGGGTGAAACAGCTCTATGACCACAATTTAATCCTATGCCTGCGTCTGTTGAGGAGAAGGCACACGGACCAAGGAGGTCTCAGAGAATAGAGGAGCAAAGGAGGGCTTCTGCTCACATAGTCAATATGGCCTTAATGGTTGAGATTATGAGAGAAGTAAAGGAGCCAACTGACTTAGAAGAAGCACTTGCAGATCCATCATGGAAGGCTGCTATGCAGGCGGAGTATGACAGCATAATGAAGAATGACACTTGGGAGCTAGTGGATCGACCAGCAAAGCGGAAGGTTATTGGCACCAAGTGGATCTGGAAGGTAAAGTACAAGGTTGATGGTACCTTAGAAAAGTACAAAGCTAGACTGGTTGCCCAAGGATTTTCACAAGTTGAAGAGTTTGATTTTCAAGAGTCATTTGCCCCAACTGCCAGAATGACCACTATTCGCACGGTACTTGCAGTGGCTGCCCATAAGAAGTGGCCAGTGTACCAAATGGATGTTAAGTCAGCGTTCTTAAATGGTGACCTCAAGGAGGAGGTGTACGTGGCTCAGCCACCAGGGTTTGAGGCCCCCCATTCTGAGAACAAAGTGTGTAAACTGAAGAAGGCATTATATGGGCTGAAGCAAGCCCCCAGAGCATGGTACCAGCGGATAGATAGGTTCTTTTTAAACCTAAACTTCAAAAGATGTGCCTCAGATGCTAACTTGTATGTTTACAGGGATGGTAAAAAGTCCGTAGTGATTGTCCTATATGTGGACGACCTTCTTATTACAGGTGACTATGAAGATATGATCAACCAAACTCGAAAGGCTTTGAGCTCTGAGTTTGAAATGACAGACTTAGGCTTGCTGCACTATTGTTTGGGGATTGAAGTCTGGCAAGAGCCAGGAAAGATCTTCATCTCTCAGAAGAAGTATGCATGGGAGATCTTGAAGGCATTTGGCATGACCGAGTGCAAGGAGATAGCTACACCTATGGAGGTGAATGCAAAGTTATCCGTCGAGGATACATCAGCATTAGCAGACATTGGGAGGTATAGGAGGTTGGTCGGCAGTCTGATCTACTTGTGTAACACCAGACCAGATATCAGTTTTGCTGTTGGTGTTTTGAGCAGGTTCTCAAACAAGCCTCATGAGAGTCATTGGAAGGCTGGGATGCGGGTGCTCAGATACTTGAAGAAAACTCTTGATTATGGTATCACATACAGTTTCAGAACTTCTCTTGTGGGGAATTGTGACTCAGATTGGGCAGGAGACATTGATTCCAGGAAGTCAGTTTCTGGTTATTGTTTCTCTTTGGGTTTAGGAATTTTCTCTTGGATTAGTAAGAAGCAACCAACAGTGGCATTGTCTTCTACCGAAGCAGAGTACAAGGCAGCTTGTTTTGCTGCATGTGAGGCCGTATGGTTGAGAAGGATTCTATGGCATATGGGAGTGCAGGATGAAGAACCAACTGTGCTGAGATGTGACAATCAGAGTTGCATCGCCATTGCCAAAAATCCAGTGTTTCATGCACGCACCAAACGTATAGAGATCCAGTATCACTATGTGCGTGATTTGATGGAGGATGGGATAGTGGAATTGGTCTACTGTTCAACAGAGGAGAATGGAGCAGATATCTTCACCAAAGCACTTAGGAAGGATCTGCTTCAAGTTCATCTTCAAAGACTCGGCATTGGGCCGAGGAGATAGTTCACCTATGGGTGGACATTGAGGGGGGGTGTTAGATATGATCAATGCCCCACCCTCATTAGGTGCTACCAATGATCCATGGTGCTCAAAGTTGTAAGGCCCCCATTATGAGGAGAAGCCAAATGTGAGCCCGGACATTGGTTGAGTCCTGACTTGTATATCAGATGAGGTCTATGTGACCGGATGGCAAAAAAGGTGACTGTTGTGGGTCTAATCTTTGGGTTAGACGGAGTGGTTAAGCTGGTAGCAACTCGAGGCACATTGCATTGAGTTGCGTGGTAAGGGAGTTAAAAGGGGCCCCTATTGTGGGGTCCAGGGGCCGCGGAAGTGGCCCTTGGCTGGGGGGTCCCAGGGGGGCCAGCGGCCCGCCTGGCGGGGGTCCGAGGGCAACGTCCCCGACCCGATGGTAAAGGGAATATTCCCTGGCCGACTAGTGGAGGCTCATATGGTAGGTCGGTCAGCAGGCCGACCTAACGACCTTCGCGGGCTATAAAAGCTAAACCCCTTCGCAGCCATCTCTCACTCATCTTTCACCCAGTCAGAGTTGTTGTTCCAGCTAGCCTTAAGCTCTTCACCTATCTTCTGTCTAGATCGCCATCTAAGCTTCACACAGTGGAAGCGCACGGGTGGACAGAGCCATCTTTGTATCAGTTGTTTGGAGTTAAAGAATTTACTGATTCTCCTCTTATCTGTTGTGTACTCTCTATCTCTTTCTCAGATTTTGTTCGCTGCGCCGTGTAATATTTTACAATGTCCACCCAAGATTTAGACGCATGTGATCAAAATTCTTTATGCCTCATGATAGTCCTAATGCAGATTATCCAAGGATATGATGTTGGAGCGCGCTTAGTGAAAGGTTGACCACCCCATCGAGGTATGAGACAGAAGGGTGTGTAGGGATTCAGAGATAGGAACAAATGAAAGAGAAGAGTTTTGGAAGAAAAGAAGATTTAGATGAGACCAATAGATGTGAATTTTGTCATTTTATTTCATTGAGCTCAGTAGAGTATACATCCTGACATACATGTAATACATCAGCTCATAATCAAATCAAGACACATCCATATGAAGGTGGGATGATAGCCCAAGACACATAGAGGTGATAGCTCAACTCATACACAATTACATATCGTGATCTTTGCTTACTCAATCCATATGCTACTGTAGGTATTCACCTCAACTCCTCATGTAGACATTGAACTAATAGTGGTAGATGGCTAAGATCACCCATTGTAACCAAGATAAGTAATTCGTAAACCAAAAGAACCTCTGCCAAGGCTGTCAAAGCTCATCAATCCTATTATTTCTGTGTATTTATAGCAGTCAATCAAGAGCCATAAGAAGCTCAAACTCCAAGATAAATCTGCTCGAAACTATCTAGACTATGTCTTATTCAAAAGAACCACTTTGATGCATCCAAATCAAAAATCATAGCAAGCTGCCCTAATTTTGACTATTTTTTATAGCCAAGAATAGCCCAAATCAAGTCCATACATGGCCAAAAACTCCTCTTTGTGAAACATACAAGTGCCCCTGCTCTCTAGGAGCATGAACCAAGCATAATCCACCATAAAGTGATCAAAGAGAGTGCATGAAACCCATATACAACATTCAACCATGTTTTGCTATGTCATAAATAGTCAAAACGACTCACAATGGAGCTCTAAGCTTATAGACCAATCCACCAATGGTGAAGGGTCAATCTTTTATTATTAGAGCCTATGTATCCAACAGATGATGACATAGATGGTTCAAAGAGAGAAAAGGATAATCAAAAGTTTATCTTCAACCCTATATGCTTTGATTATGACTATCAAAAACAATCCCAAATCGGTCTACAAATGGTACTCATGACACATAGCACTCTCCTTCCATGAGCAAAGAGGAAACTTTTATTGGTAGAGTCCAAGATGCAAGCATAAGAAGCTATGGGTATCTCAAAGGAGAGAAGAAGAGAACAAATCTCAGTATTCAGCCCTAAAAACCATGTTACAAAACTGAGAATATAGCAACACTCTGAGAGCTTCTTTGCATGAAAAAAAAGTCATTTTACCTTACTCCAATGGTTGAGAACTTCCTCCTCACTTGCCACTTGAATTGCATGGCACCCACCATGAGCTCTCCTCCATCCCTTTTTCTCCACAACCGGTACAACACCATGGAGCTTGTCAAAATAGGCCAAAAATTGTGCTAAAGATCCTAGCCATATTACACAACTTCTTGTCTACCACTTAACTCTCTAGTGAGTTTCTTGAGTGACTAATCAAGGCTTAAGTGAAGCCACGCACTAGGATGACTTGTCAAGTGCTTCCCAAGGTCATAAGATAAGTCAATCTTCAAGTAGACCATCATTACTTGGTGAAGGAACAATAGCTCTACTATTGCTAACTCTAGTTAAGTGTCCATTTTCACACTGTATACTAAAACTCTGACAACGAAAGACCTATGCACATGTACATAAATAGTTTTATTGGTTTGGAATGCATAATGATATAGACTTATATGTTATTCAATGCTAAAAGTGTCAAGTAAAGAAAGCTAAGCACCTAAAGGAAGGTGGGCTTTTGCATTATTTAGAGTTTCCTAATGGCGAGTGGGAAAGTATCTCTATGGATTTTATTATTAGACTTTTACTACTAATCATGGTCATGATGCATATTTGGGTAGTAGTGGATAAACTCATTAAGATGAGAAGATTTATTCTACAAAGACAATTGTTAAAACTTCCAAATTTAGCACAATTATTTATGAAGAACATTTGTTGGTTATATCAATTACCAACCAATATCATAAGCAATCGGGATCAAAATTTTGTTTTTAGATATCTATATTCACAAGGTTAGATACAATGTTCAATTTAAGCACTATGGATAATCACCCTTGATGAGATGGGCAAACTGACCAGATAAACAAAGTTCTAGAAGATATGCTACAAGCATATGCAAGCAAAACACAATCTTGGGAAGATTATTTATGCATCTTAGAGTTTGCTTATAATAGTGCTAAGCACATGATTGCAAGATTTAGTCCATTCATGCTTATGAATGGATTTTAACCTTGATCACTAATTATAATGGGATTGGTCAATGAGAAAATCCAATATGTAAAGGAATTTCTTCAATATGATTTTGATATGCTAAAAACAAAATTCTTGAATGTTAAGCAAGCTCCAGACCATTATGAGAAGTATGAAGATGAATATATGTATATGGTCCCTTTTGAAGAGGGTGACAAAGTCTATTTACAGATTCCCAAAAATTCAAAAATTTTGAAGTGTGAACTAGTCCTTAAGTTGTCTCCAAGGTATTGTAGCCCATTCACAATCCTTAAATGTGTTAGCAAAGTTGCCTACAAATTAGATATGCCATCCTTACATAGAGTCCATCTAGCCCTTCATGTTGGTCAATTGCAAAAGCAATTTGGTAATGATGATAGTTTGGTGGACCAAGGGGAGTTACTAGATCATATTATATCATCATTTCTACTTCATGAGTTAGAATGGATCTTGGATTTTCATGAGCATCAATATGCATGTCATCATGTTTGTAAACACGTTTTGGTCAAGTGAAAGGATAAACCTAAAGAAGATTCTTTTTGGGAAATCATTAGTATACTCAAGAAAAGAGTTTTCACTTCTAATTTTGAGGATGAAAACTCTTCCAAAAAGGGGGGAGTAATGTTAGGACAAGGAACTTGAGTGAACACAGTTTGTAAAAAAGCTCAATTTTAATACTAATAAGGGGCAATGGATTGGAATGCTAAGGTATTAATGGTGTTAATGGGTCAAGGAAAAGCTAACATTAGGGTGTAAGATGACAATTAATGAGCACAAAGCAATATGTGCTAAGGGGTCAAAGGATAGGTAATTAGTGGGAATGGACTTACTAAGACCAGTCTAAATATAGAGACCACAAATCTACCTAAAGATAGCCTAAAGATAGTGGCACGTGCTAAAGGCTTGAGTGCTCGGAGGCTAACTAAGCTTTTTTGAACTTGCTTGCTCATGAGATGCTAGGGCTTGAAACATGCTTTAACATGAGTTTATATGGTAAGTCTATAAAATTTTAAGGGCAAAAATATTACTATATTTTGATAGTGATGTATGTGAACACATTTAGGACTGTTGGTGCACCTTTTTTCCCTCTTTAGAAGGTTTTTTCCCCTGGCCTTGTATATATGCATATTCAATTTCAAGATATAAAGAGTCTTATAAGCCTTCTCTATTGATACCTCTCAATATAATTTGAGTTGTGCTCTCTCAAGCCTCTTCTTCTCCACGCTATATGCTTGCATTCCTACAACCCTAAATCAAGCAATTGGTATTAGAGTGCGGTGACCTCTTGGGCAAAGTCATCGACACCCTCCACTTGATTTCCTCATATTGGGATGAGATTTGATGAGCATTCACAAGTTGACAAATATTGTGGGATGGTCTTTAAGGGCTTGACATCATCAGATCTTTTATTCAAGTTTATTTTGGCCTTTTGTTTGCACTATTACCAATACTACACATGCTATTGCATCCCTTTTTGCAAAAAAAATTTACGTTACTCATTTCTATAGGTAAGAGCCCTTATAGTCTCCTTTATATGGTGCTGCATTGCATAGGTTCATTTTTGCATATTTTCCTTTATACAAGTAACTTTTGCATCAAGTACAATCAACGACCATGGCTGGAAACAATGATGTATTATGTATGTTAGCTATTCAGGACAAGTTGGATGGAACCATCTATTGTGGGCTTATATGATGCATCATGTATTGGTTGTAAAGGGCCTTTGGAATATTGTATATGGAATTGAAAGACATATGTCATGTTTCAAAAGTTAAAGTGCAGTAGAAGCAATGGAAAGAGATGATGTTAAGATATTGCAGGTTTAGGTTTTACTTCAACTAATGCTAGAGCACCACCACCACCTCATCCTACGTAAATTCATTGGGATGGCAAATAAACAAAGGCTCATGTTTGATCACATTTTATGCTAGATCTACCATGATCCCACATATTCAATCATGTAAGATAGCTAAGGATGCTTGGGCACTCTTGCATGTTTGTATCAAGAAAGAAATGAGGCTCATGTTGCTTACCTATATATGTAGTTAAAAAGTGAACATATAGATGAAAGTGACCCGATGGACAACTTTTTGACAAAGATCAAATATCTTAAGGAGTTGTTGTTGATTGCTATAGATAAGATTTTGCAAAACATTTCACTTGTGTAGATTGTTCTCAATGGTCTCCCTGATTCTTATCAGAGTTTTGCATCTACTCTTCATTTGATAATAAAAGACAATTTGAATGCTTTGTCATTTGATGACTTGGTTTTTGTTTTCTTGCAAGAAGAATAATATAGACAAAGTAGGTCCATTATGTATGTTGCAGACCAAACTTTTGTGGCTAGTTAGAAAGGTAAAGGAAAAGCCTCATTTTTTGCTAGTAAGCAAAAATCTATAAATGTTGCTTAGACAAAGAAGGATGATAAGGATGAGAAGAATAAACATAGTTAGATTGCATGTATTTTAAGGCAAAATATCATGTCATAAAGGACTATCCTAATTTGGCTGCAAAAGACACTAAGAAGAAAGAGGTTGGTATGGATACTGAAGATACATTTGTTGGTAAGTCAGAATCTGCAAATGTTGTGTAGGATACAAAATGGGCATTTAGTGGTGATGCAATTATGACCCTTGTTTATATGTTTCTTGAATGTCTGTTGTGGATTCAAATGTATGGTACTTTGACAATGGTGCTACAAACATATTACTTCTCCTTGAGCCTACCCCTAAGGTTAGTATTGAGATATGTGCCAATAACTCCTATTATCGTGTCAAAGGAGTTGGAAAATTTGTGATGGATACTATTAATGACAACAAATTTATACTTATAGAAGCTATATATATAGAAGATATTTCTTCATTGCCTACTCTTGAGACACCTAAAAAACATATTTGTGAAGGTTGTACATTAGGTAAACTGCAACATTCTTCATTTCCAAAAGGCAATTCAATGAGAGCTATTCATAAACTACAACTTGTAAGTAGTGATGTTTGTAGTCCAATGAAAACAACATATTTTAACAACTATCTATACTCCATGCATGCATGGGTATATGATTTAAAAGCTTAATCCAAATTGTTTTTTTGCTTCAAGCAATTTGTAAGTATGTCTAAGAATTTATTAGGATGTAAAGTGGGCATCCTCCATTCTAATTGGGTGGGGGGGGGGGGGGGGGGGGAGGGGGAGTCTATGTCTAAGGAATTTAGTGCATATGTATTTGAATATGGGATAAACACCAATGTATAGTGTGATACACCATATACAATACAACAAAATGGTCTAGCCAAGAGGAAAAATAGATCACTCATGGAGATGGCACAATGCATGATTAAGAGTCAAGCTTTGCCATAGAGTCTCTAGCTTAAAGCTATTTCATATGCAACATTTATACATAGTAACAGGTGTCCTACCAAGGCTTTGCAATCTACACTCCATATGAGGCCTGGCATGGTAAAAAACCACATGTGGCTCACTTATGTATTGTTGGTTGCTTTGTTGAGATGACAAGCTCAACACATGCGGACATTAATGATGAACCGCCTGGTTAGATGAGTCCACATGTCTACACTTAGCACGTCGGTGGTCATTATGACTCTCACATGGCCACTAACTCATTACTTATTATATTCAGGTTGTTACACCTATTTACAGCTGGCATAATTATAGCGCCAGTCGACTAGTGTAGTCGGTTATGCATTGTCTGACTTAGTAGGCCACTTTCCTTTATGTTGTATCTTATCTATACTTTGTGTACATTGTGAAGAGTGTGGAAGAAGAAGAAGAAACCAGCAAGAAAACGTTTTGGCCTCCATCTCTCTTCTTGTCTCTTGAGTGAGCTTCTCCTTGTACATTCTGTGTGTGTTTGGCGCCACAGCTCAAGCAAGTCCCCCCAACACATGATTCTTGACATGGTATCAAAGCCGCGCCACTAAGAGAGGATGATTTCAAAGGCTGAAGTGAAGGAGAAGAAGTAAGGTTCAAGCAAGCAAGCCACGGGTCAGAAGCTCTCCCATCCTTCCACTCTCTCTCTTGGATAGTGCCTGTGGAGGCACCGAAAGCAGGGCAGAGCAAAAATCTCAGATTGTAGTGAGATTTGGTGTGCGCGAAGAGCGTTGTGCATTCTACAGGTACGCCCTTTAGGACTTTCCCGCAGTTATTTTGGGCATCTGAGGCCGTTTTAAGCCCCGTTTTAGAGCCGCAAGGTTGTAGACAACAGTTCAAGATACCCTACAATTTTAGCTGTGTCTGCCGTATATAGGTGCACAGGTTACAGATTTCAGATCTGTAAGTTCAAAGGTGTTAACCAGTGAATAAACACAAGGTTTATCTGCAAACTGGTTGTGCACATTGCATGTATTGTTGAGCAGACAATGAAAAAGGCTGTATGGTGTATTGCTGTGCACTACAGGTCGAGGGTTGTAGAAGATTTGCTTGCTGTTTGGTATTAGTTTTGTGATAATGGCAGAGAATAGTGGAAACCCCATCATTAAGAAGCTCGACAAGAACAACTACCCTTCATGGAAGTTCCATGTCACGAACTTCCTTATTGGAAAAGGCCTCTATGAGTTTGTTTCAGGTGAAGAAAAGGAGCCAGAGGTGAGTGATCCTCCAACTGCAGAAGAGACAAAGGCACAAAAGGAATGGAATGCAAAAGACAAAAAGGTCATGTATTGGATGTCTGCAGTAATTGACAATAATATGCTGGGACATATTAGAAATGCAGAGAATTCATATGCAGCTTGGACCATACTTGAAAGTATGTTTTTCGTAAATACAAAGGCATGAAAGATTCAACTCAAGCAAGAGTTGAATACATTGAAGAAAGGGAAGATGTCTATCAATGAGTATGCACTAAAGGTAAGGAGCATTGCAGATGCCTTGGCAGCGATTGATGAAATGCCCGATGATGATGATTTGGTGCTGTCTACCTTGGGTAGACTTAACAATAGAAAGGCTTGGAAGCCTTTTAACTCCCGTATATGTCAAAAAGCCATTTCCAGATTTCGATGAGTTGGTCTCCCTTATGATCACTGAAGAGATCAACATGCAAAGTAAGACATCTGAAAGAAGTGGTGAACAGGTCCAAGCTTTCTACTCCAGTTCAGGAAAGGGATGTGGTAGGTTCTCTTCAAGAGGCCGTGGTACAGGATGTGGTAGTGACAACCAGCAAAACATATTGAATCAGTAATTTGGTGATATGCGGGTTTCAGGAGGTCGTGGTAACTTTAGAGGCAGGGGGAGCTTTAGAGGAAGAGGTGGATGGCAAAACAGAGGTTCTAACAACTCTAGTATTGTGTGTCACTACTGTGGCAAAATAGGTCATATTGCAGCCCAATGTTATGCTAAAAAAGATATTTGCAGTGGTAAGTTGTAGCAAGGAAACTATGCATCGTCTTCACGACAGAGTGAAGACAAAAATGAACATCTGTTTGTTATACAACATATGATGAATGCTGTTACAGGAAAGGAAGTGAGCTACCTGCGTCCGATCTGCGCACCAGTGGTATCAGAGCGGAGCAGAGATCAAGGGCTTCCAATCGCTACCAATCTCGGGCGAAGGCGGAGCTCCAGGAACAAACGGCCTCTACAGTCAATCTCGTCGCGAACCGTCGATACAGGCAGACTTCTGGCGATCAAGAACCCCTATTTCCACTGTCAGATCGCGAAGGACCACTCTCTGTCGGTGGAGGACCACTCAAACACCTCCTTCATGAAGTCGTGAAGAAACTGTGAGAAAAACTCTTAATCCTATTAATCAAAAGCCTAATCATAAAGCTTAAGAAGCTTATTAAGCTTCCAATCATCAAAACGTCAAATCGTTTGGCAAGAGGAGGGCCCCGAAATTTTCGGCAGAAAAAAAAACGGACCCCCCCCCCACGATCAGAAACGGCGGCCTATTTCTTCTTTACTTAAGCTTAACTAATTAAGCTTAAGTCCCTCCATACTCTGCAAGTCAGTGAAGACAAATAAGTCTGCAAACTCCGGGTCACGCACTCCAGAAGACAAGTTCAGCAAGTCACTTGTAAACAAGTCCTGCAAGTTCTGCAAATCAGCTAAGTCCAGCAAGTCAACAACCCTGCAAGTCTGTTAAGTCTGCAACTCTGCAAGTCAGACTAAATCAAAACTGACTAACGCTCGAAACTCCTAGAAGACTTGTTCGTATGCAAAAACTCAGAACTGGAAAGTTGTTCGCAGCAAGCTGTTTTACCTATCTACAAGTTTGTTGAAGTACTTTCAGCAAACGGAGACAGAAATATTTCAGAATTTCTGAAAATTGAAGAAGAAAATACCCAAAAATACATAGCCTTGTAACCCCAAATTTGAGCTACGCTCATCCCGCTAACTGATTTTGAGTGAGAAAGGTTTGTTGAGTTTTACAGGATGACTACCCCACATATGGATGATCCTATGGCTGAAGACGACCTACCCGAGCCTACCATGGAACAAAAGCTGGATCTTATCATGTTACAATTGGACGAAGAGAGAAGATCTAGGCAAGCCTTGCAAGCGCAATTGACAAAGCTACAAGGAGCGTCCACTGATAAAGAAGAACCTCAAGCTGAAGATTTGATTCGCCGTACCATCGACGCCACTCTTGAAGCACAAACCATTCGCAAGGAATCCAAGATAAGTAAACGAAGTTTCAAGTTTCGCACTTTCAATGGCATAAGAGAAGGAAAGACTGTTTTATCATTCATTAGCCAGTTTGATGACTATTTCCATGAGGAAACTTATCCTGAGAAAGATAAAATCAAGTGTGTTACTAATCATCTGATAGATAGAGCATCACTTTGGTGGACTGTAGTCCGCAAGAGCATAGAATGTCCTGCTACATGGGAAGATTTCAAGAAGAAGTTCATGCAAAATTTCCTACCACCGCAATTTCATGAGAAGGCTATCAAGCAATGGGATTTACTGCAACAACGCGACCGTGAGCCTATTCCACAGTATACAGAGCGTTTTTGGAATGCACTCCTACAGTTACGCATGCTTGAAGACGTACCAGAGACGACACATAAGCGGAAGTACATGTCTGGACTTCTTGGACATTACTACGCTGAGGTGAATATGTTCAAGCCTGCTACCCTTGAAGATGCCATCTCCTTAGCTCACAACACTGAAGATAAGTTACGTGGAAGAGATCGACGACCACAGCCATTCCAAGCAAACGGTAATTATGGATCTAAACAATTCAATTCAAATTTCAGAAGGTTTAATCCAGGTCGTTTTTCATCACCATCTTTCTGCAAGAATTGGCCTAAACCACCTGCATTACCATCCACTGTCAATCCAAATCCTAAGCCTATTCAACAAGCAAATCCAAATATACCCAGACTCCCAGCCATTGCAAATAATGTGACCAAAGCCAAGCCCATCGTATGCTACAAGTGCCACCAGCAAGGCCATCTCGCAGCAAATTGTCATTCAAAGAAGCCATCAGCACATATCAACTACCTTGGAGCTATGGACGAAGACGAGCATGAGGATATGCCGGACTTCACTGAAGAAGAAGATGATCCTACTACTACTTCCGACACTTTACCAGGTATGCCTACTTCACATTCATTGTTGACTATGAAATGTATGGTGCATGGAAAAGAAAGAATTATATTGCATGATGACGGTAGTACGCATGATTTTATTTCAGCAAAATTGGTAAAGGAATTGAAATTGCATACAGTACCTACGCACTATCGCATAAAAGCTGCATTCTTAGGCACTAGGTACAATGGCACACAAGAAGTTCAAGATTTAGAAATTCAAATTGGTCCATATATTGAAAGAAGAAATTTCTTAGTTGTCCCATTACAGTCTAGCGATATTATTCTAGGAATGCCATGGAGACACCAACATAATCCCAAAATAGATTATTCCACACACACAATGAATATAAATTTTAAAGGAAAATCTATTACATTATTTGGTATGCATGCATCTCATATGTTTCCATTGCTTTCGCATACTCAAGCAAAACGTGCACTACGCAAGAATACTAAATCATATCTCATTTGGGTGAATGAATTGCATGCAAAGGAACATCATCTGCACCCTAGGCACAAGAAATTTCTTGCATATTTTAAGGACTGTTTTGCAGAAGACCTACCACTAGGTTTACCTCCATCACGTCCAGAAGACCATAAGATTGACCTAATACCTGGCACACAACCACCTTGCAAAGCCCCATATAGGCACAATCAAATAGAGCAAAAAGAAATCCAGAGTCAAGTTGAAGAATTACTAAATAGAGGTTTAATTCGACCTACCAGTTCTCCATTCGGTGCACCTGTGCTCTTAGTCAAGAAAAAGAATAATACTTATCGGATGTGTATTGACTACCGAGCATTAAACAAGATCACTGTAAAGAATAGGTATCCTATACCTAGAGTTGACGACCTTATGGATAAACTGCAAGGATCTTCTATATTTAGTAAAATTGACCCTAAATCTGGATATCATCAGGTGAGGTTAGATAGATCCGACATATTTAAGACTACATTCAGGACACAGTTTGGCCATTACGAATTCTTAGTTATGCCATTCGGATTAACTAATGCACCTGCTACTTTCAGTAGAATGATGAACCGTATTTTTCTAAAATATCAATATTGTGTGATTGTTTTCTTTGATGATATTTTAGTATTCAGTCAAAGTGAAAAAGAGCATTATGAGCATTTATCATTAGTTTTTCAATTACTGAAAGAAAATCAATTGTTTGCAAATCCTGACAAGAGTGAATTCTTTAAGACAGAAATAGAATATCTAGGTCATATTGTATCAGAAGAAGGAATAAAAGTTGATCCTAAGAAAATTGACGCAATATTGCATTGGCCTATTCCTAAAAATGTACATGAATTACGCTCATTCCTTGGTCTTGCTAGTTTCTATAGGAAGTTTGTACGTAATTTCTCATTACTTGCTTTACCATTGACCAAACTTCTTAAGAAAGGCATTGTTTATCAATGGACTGAAAACCAGCAGAAATCCTTTGATTTACTTAAACGTGCATTGACCAATGCCCCTGTTCTACAATTGCCTGACTTTAATAGACCATTCTTTTTAGTTGTGACTGATGCTAGCGGATCAGGAATAGGAGCCGTGCTAATGCAAGATAACCATCCAATAGCATATTCTAGTTCTAAGCTGAAACCCTCTGAGCTTAAATATATCCACTTATGACAAAGAACTCTTAGCAGTTGTACAAGCATTAAAACAATGGAAGCATTATTTAATGGGTTCAGAATTCATGATAAAGGCCGACCAGCAAAGCATTAGACATCTACTTAGCCAACCCCAAATTTCTGACCGCCATATCAAATGGGCTTCATTCATTCAAAGTTTCCATCCTATCATTCAATACCAACCTGGAAAAGAAAATGTAGTTGCCGATGCATTGAGTAGAAGACCTGCAATTCATAACATTTCTATCATATCTTTTGATTCTTTGATTGCTATGAAAGACACATATCACCAGGATATTACTTTTCATTCTGATTGGCAAAAATTAGTTCAAAATAATTTCATTCCTGTTGATTCATTGTCATATAATGATGGATTCATGTTCTTTGAAAAGAGACTGTGTGTTACTATTCCATTCCGATCTTTTGTTTTGAATGAAATTCATTGTCCCCCATATCAAGGTCATAGAGGTATCATTTCTACATTACGCATGTTAACTGAAGATTTTTATTGGCCGCATATGGATGCAGATGTGTCTAATTTTGTTTCTGAATGTCTGATTTGTCAAAGAATAAAAAGACATCATGGTAAACAGTATGGACTATTAATGCCTTTATCTATTCCATCTAAACCTTGGGAACATATATCTATGGATTTCATTACTGGCTTACCAAATACTAAATCTAACCATGACATGATTTGGACAATTGTAGATAGATTTAGTAAGCAAGCATATTTCATTGCATGTAAGAAAACTTTAACAGCATCACAAGCAGCACAGTTATTTTTGAAAACTGTTTTTACTAACCATGGATTGCCGAAAGTGATTATTTCAGATAGAGATTCTAGATTTTGTAATAATTTCTGGATTACACTGTTTGCAAATCTAGGCACAAAGATTGATTTCTCATCTGCATTTCATCCAGAAACAAATGGACAAACAGAAGCCACAAATAGCACCATTTTAGATCTTTTACGTGCATACACTATCTCTAAACCTCAGACATGGGATACTCATTTGCATTTATTACAGTTTGCATATAATAATACACCGCACACATCTACAAAGAAAGCACCTTTTGAAGTTATTTATGGATATATATTATCTACACCTATTGCCTCTTTGTCTAATAGAATACAAAGTGCCGATGGTATTGCTGTTATGCATAATACTATTTTTGATGAAGTAAAGGATATGATTGCTAAAGCCCAACAATCATATACCAAACAAGCCAACAAGAAAAGACAAGTCATGAATTTCAAAGTTGATGATTATGTTTGGCTTAGAATAGAAAAGCGTAGACTGCAAAGTGTAGATAGACATCCAGTTGTCAAATTAGCCCCTAGATTCTACGGACCATTTAGAATCATTCATAAGATTAATGACAATGCATTCAAGTTAGAATTGCCATCCCATTGGAAAATTCATAATACATTTCATATTAGTTTATTGAGACCATTTAGAGGACAATTACCTATCCACCCTGTCTATGAAAACCCACCTTTACTAGAAGAAGAGACTGAAATCCTTGAACCAGAAGCCATTATAGACACTGATTACATGACCACTAGAACTGGCCGAAGGTACTCTAGATATCTCGTGAAATTTAAGAACCATCCTGTAGAAGAAGCACAATGGATGCACGCTAGAGACCTAAATGCTTTCCCCACTCTGTTAGCTCCACATTGAGCTAATAGCAATTGAGGTCAATTGCTATCCCGCCCTGGGGGTATGATGCCAGGAGACATATTCCACGGTGGATTCCGTGAGGTTTTACGGTGGATTCCGTAAACTTAGATGACCGGGGCTCATACGCAAAGAGGATTCTTTGTGCGAGAAGTTGATGGGGACGCCTGTCCTTTTCGGGCGTTTCATTAATTTAGTGTGTACATGGGTGATTCCATAGCGGGTGATTCCGCAAAATGCATATTAAATTAATAAGCGTTTATGAGTTTAGAGTGCGCACTCGTAATAAATTAAGGTTAGGATTTATTTCTAACCAGTTGATTTATTTATGTAGCTGAAGACTGCTAGGTATTCACTTTTGTCGGTTTAATTGTGTTATTTTACTAACGATTGTGAATGCTTCAGTTGATGTGTAGAGATAGCAGCAGTGGCGGAGGAAAGCATTGGAGTCTAGCGGGTTTTCGATCTTTGGACTATATTTTGATAGGCGCCACGCCTATATTTTGATTATGTCTATAGAGACATTGATTATTTATTATTATTTTGTATGCGCTTATGCGCCTGGATATGTTATTTCTATTTGGACATTGAGATTGGGCGTGCCAGACACTATGGGCACCGTCCATTAGCTTTATTTTCTTATTTTTGGTAGAAAGCAAACTCAAAAGCTAAAAGCTTGTCATATTTTTGTAATTGGGCTATTTTTGAGCAAAAAGATTGGAAATATACATTAAATACATGCTTTGTGAAGCGCTCACACAAGGCATGGGGGAGATTCAACCCAATTTGTCTCTTGTCTCATGTCGTGCTTGCTTTTACATTGGTTTTTGTGCTAAAAAGTAGAGTACTTTGTTCTTGGGGACCTTTGGGAATTCACTATGTGAGCTACCTGCGTCCGATCTGCGCACCAGAAACGCATGATGATATTTGGTATGTTGATTCAGGTGCATCCAATCATATGACCAGCCATGCAAAATGGTTTGGAGCGATGCAGGATTTGCAAAAAATGCAGGTTATGTGTAGACGGGTAATGATTCATGCCACCCAATTTCACACATTGAAAAAGTTCCCTTGTCCTTGCATGATGGTAAGACAAAGAGTCTTTCAGATGTATTACATGTGCCATCTATTACAAAGAACTTGGTGTCAGTCGGTCAAATGGTAGAGCAAGGGCTGCAAGTCAAATTTAATGCAAAGGGCTGCTTTGTAGAAGACTTCAATGACAAGTGCAGGTTGTTAGCGAAGGGAAGTAGAGTTGGACGTATGTTTACTCTAGATGCTAGAATTCCTACTATGAATGTTGCTATGTATGCTAAAGAAAAAGGTGTTGTTGCAGATATTGAAATTTGGCACAAACGCATTAGACATGCAAATGTACAAAGGCTGAAACTAATGCATTCCAAAGGGTTGGTTACAGGTTTGCCTACATTTAGAGTTGCAGAATTTCATAAGGTATGCGAAGCATGTCAGTTTGGTAAGCAGGCAAGACAACCCTTTTCACATGACAAAGATGTAAGCAGAAATATCCTTGATGTTGTGCATACAGACATTTGGGGGCCTACACAAAATGTATCTCTTGGAGGCAGTTCATACTTTGTCACATTCATCGATGATTGTTCTAGAAAGCTGTGGGTATATTTTACGAAGGAAAAGAGTGAAGCGTTTGAGCACTTTAGAACTTTCAAGGATGCAGTTGAAAGAGAAATAGGCTTGAAAGTAAAGTGATTGAGGTCAGATGGAGGGGGAGAGTACCTCTCGAATGAGTTCAGTGATTTTCTAAGGTCTCATGGGATAAAGAGACAGTTCACATGCAGGTATACCCCACAGCAAAATGGGGTTGCAGAAAGGAAAAACATGCATATTGTAGAAGTTGCACGTGCCTAGATGGTTGAAAAGAATATGCCTAAGCATTTTTAGTCTGAGACTATTCACACTGCTATTTATATTATGAACAAAACTCCCATAGCTGTAGTTCATGGGATAACTCCTAAAGAGTGCTTTACTGGTAAGAAGCCTGATGTATCGCACTTGAAGGTATTTGTCTGTGTTGCATATATTCATGTGCCAGAAGAGCTACGGAAGAAGCTTGATCCAAAGGCAGAAAAATGTGTCTTTATTGAATACTCTTTAGAGCAGAAAGGATATCGCTATTATAACCCTGTCACATGTAAGTTTAGAGTGAGCAGGGATGTCATCTTTGATGAAATGAGCAGTTGGTATGCATCTAGTGGTGATGCATTGGATGATGATGATGATCATGACACTCATGTGCAGGCTGAAAAGCAAGAATCACTGACTCTTAGTGGACTAGAGACATCATCTGGTAGTCCATGGTCTGGGAGACTAAGGAGTAGCTCTATATCTTTAGGTGTATCTAGTAGCAGTACAGGTAAAGACAAAGGAAATAATAAAGTGTCAGATGGCATTGATGCAGTTCTTGATGGAGACTCCAGTGGCTCAGAGAGCTTAGATGATGAGCTTGGTATTCCTTCTGTCAGGACACTAGGTGTACAGAGAGCTCATAATAATGTAAAGGCTCCATTGAGTGATCCGATGGTACGCAGATCTAGCAGGGTCAAATACCCTGTTAAAAGATTTGGTTTTGAAGGTTATGCAGCTCACCATTATGCTTATATGGTGAAACTAGTTGAGGATGTTGAGCCCACTTGTTTTGAGGATGCTGTTGGTCATGCTCATTGGGATGCAGTAATGGATGAGGAGATGGCTGCATTAGAGGCCAATAAGACTTGGGATCTAGTATCATTGCTGAAGGGAAAGAAAGCTATTGGATGTAAGTGGTTTTATAAGATTAAGCACAATGTAGATGGTTCTATTAGTAGGTACAAATCTAGGCTAGTTGTTGCAAAAGGCTATGCCCAGACATATGGCATAGATTATGATGAAACCTTTAGTCCAATTGCTAGGATGGCAACTGTCAAATGTGTGATTGCTTTGGCAGTAGCCAAAGGTTGGAGGGTGCAACAAATGGATGTGAAGAATGCCTTCTTGCATGGTGATTTGTAGGAAGAAGTGCATATGGATCAGCCAATGGGTTATGAAGATTTAGAGTGCAGGTTGAAGAAGGCGCTCTATGGGCTCAAGCAAGCACCTAGAGCATGATCTGACAAGATTAGAGAGTATCTTGTCAATATTTACTTTTATGTTTCTGATGCTGATCACTCACTTTATGTGAGAAAAGGAGATGCAGGTTTGGTCATCATAGTCATCTATGTGGATGACTTGATTATTACAGGTGCTAGTGATAGTGGGATTGTTGAAGTCAAGGATTTTTTGAAGAAGAAGTTTGAGATGAAGGATTTATGTGAGCTAAGGTACTTCCTTGGCATTGAAGTGATCAGATATGATGATGGTATATGGCTGTCCCAAAGACAATATGGCTTGGATATGTTGTCTAAGTATGGTATGTTAGCATGCAAACCACTTTCAGTCCCGTTGGAGCAGAATGTAAAGTTGAGTGCTGATGTTGGGGATGAGATAGAAGACCCTACTATGTTCAGGAGGATAGTGGGGAGTTTGATCTACATGACCATTACAAGGCCATACTTGAGCTATGTTGTTGGTCTTGTGAGTCAGTTTATGCAAGTACCTAGAAAGCCACATTTGGATGTAGTCAGACGCATATTGAGATATGTGAAGTCCACATTACATTATGGACTTTTCTATGAGGCAGGTACAGATGTACATGTGTTTGGATACATAGATGCAGATTGGGCTGGTAGTATGTCTAATAGAAGATCTACAGCGGATACATGTTCTCTCTTGGTAGTGCAGTAGTTGCTTGGAGCAGCAAAAAGCAGTCTACAGTTGCTTTGTTGAGTACAGAGGCCGAGTATAGAGGTGCTGTTGTTGCAGCATGTGAGGTAGTATGGCTACAAAAGTTATTGGCTGATTTAAATGTGCAGGTGGAAGGTCCAGTTGTCATTTATTGTGACAACATGAGAAATATACAGTTGGCTAGGAACCCTGTATTCCATGCCAAGACAAAACATATTGAGGTACACTACCACTTTGTGAGAGAGAAGGTACTAACAGGTGAGATTGACTTGGTGCATGTCAGCACACAGGATCAGATAGCTGACATCTTCACGAAGGCATTGGATACAGAGAAGCTTCAAAAGTTTCGAAGCTTACTTGGAGTTGCAGAGATGCAGTTGAGCTTGAGGGGGAGTGTTGAGATGACAAGCTCAACACATGCAGACATTAATGATGGATCGCCTGGTTAGATGAGTCCACACGTCTACACTTAGCACGTCGGTGGTCATTATGACTCTCACATGGCCACTGGCTCATTACTTATTGACTTAGTAGCCCACTTTCATTTATGTTGTATCTTATCTATACTTTGTGTACATTGTAAAGAGTGTGGAAGAAGAAGAAGAAATTTTGGCCTCCATCTCTCTTCTTGTCTCTTGAGTGAGCTTCTCCTTGTGCATTCTGTGTGTGTTTGGCGCCGCAGCTCAAGCAAGTCCCCCCACCACGCGATTCTTGACATGCTTAGCTTATGCTTTGATTCTAGTGCAACAACACAAGAAGTTGAATGACAAGGCTATAAAATGTATTTTTATTGGGTATAGTAATGAAAGTAAAGGCTATAAAATAAGCATAGCTTGGTCAACCAATATGTTGTCTTTGTGAAATATAATGTTTAGCCTTTTTATGTATAAAAAAAATACATGTATGCTCATAAGATATCTATGATGCTTTGTTGCCTCTTTTCAGTGTGTGATGTGCAATCACATGCAATGCCAAATGAGGTAGTTTTTGAGCCTATGCAAGTTTCTCCTAATAATGCAAATCAATCTATTTTTTATGTTGATGTGAATGATGTAGTCCTTGATGAGAGAGTAGAGATTGTGAATCTACAACTATGCCAAAATGCATGGTGCAATCATTGTGTGATAGTAAGTTGGATGCACCATTGTCTAGTTTTATTCATTCAAGCTCTCCTAGTGTCTCTTATTCATCGTATTGTTATGCATTGGTTGTTTCTAGTTTGTGTGATGAGGTTGAGCTTGTGAATTTTGAAGAGGCACAAAATTCAAAAAATAGGATGGTTGCTATGCAATTTGAGTATTATGCTATTATGATGAACTGTATGTTTTTTAGCTTTGCAAAAAAACAAAGCATGCATACTAAAAAAGGCATTATATAGTTTGAACAAGCACCTTAAGTTTGATGAGAAGATACATGCATACATGAGTGCACATGGTTTTGAAAATAGTCCCCATTGGGAGCACATTATATGTTAGACATGAGGGCGATGTGCCTCTAAGACACATTATGTATTAGACATATTACTCACTAGTCCTAATAATGAGACACATATTGCTAAATTTAAGGCTAAGTTGAATTCAGCTTTTGACATGTTAGATTTTGGCCCATTTCATCATTATTTAGGCATTTAGTTTAAGCAGTGTAATGGAGGTATTTATTTGTATCAAACAACGTATATTGAGACATTATTGCAGAGATTTGGTCTTGAAGACTGTGAGCCTATTGCTACTCCAATGGAGACATGTTTGAAGTTGAGCCTTCATGATGCATAGATAGTTTTAATGTATTCCTCTACCAGCAGGTTATTGAATGCTTGATTTATATGTGCATTACAAGGCTTGATATTCAGTTTGTAGTCTCATAGATGCATAGGTTTATGCATAGTCTAGGTACTAAGCAATGGTAGGCACAATGAAGTAGATATTTTGTTACTTGAGTGGTACTCGACACCTTGGGCTATTTTATCCTAAGGGGGATCATTATTGACAAATTTGCATGCTTTTCATTGGTTGTTACAATACTCGCGTATCCACAAGTAGTTTTTGCTTCATGCTTGGCAGCTCATGCATATCATGGTTGAGCAAGAAGCACCCACTATGGCCATTTCTAGTTATGAAGTTGAGTACATGGCAACTTTCACAAAGATGATGAGTGTATTTGGCACAAACGCCTCTTGGTTGATTTGGGTGTTTGATAGTCATCTGCCACCACCATCTTTACTAATAGTCAAAGTGCATTGGTAGTTCACTTAATGTAGTGTTCAATGCACATACTAAGCACATGGAAGTGCACTATCCTTATGCTAGGAATAGACTCTTAGTAGGAGAGTTCAACTTGCCTATGTGCTAACATATGACAACCTTGCATATCTTTTCACAAAGACTTTATTGTGAGAAGTTCAAAACTTTTCATAAAGCTTTGGGCTTACTCCCCTTTGTGGATTGCTCTAATCCATCGGGCATGACACTTTTCTATAGCAAGTCCTAGCTCTCGTTCACTATATCACTCATAGGGCAGATTTGTTACTATATTTTGGTAGTGATGTGTGTGAACATACTTAGGACCACCAAGGTACTTTTTTCCCTATTTAGAAGGCTTTCCCCTCTCTGTCTTGTATTTATGCCTATTCACTTTTAGGGCATAAAGAGTCTTGTAACTCTTCTCCATTGACACATCTTAATACACTTTGAGTTGTGCTCTCTCAAGCTTCTTCTTCTCCAATTCAGATACTTGTATTCTTACAACCCTAAATCCCAAAAAAAAAATCTAAAATTTTGATGTGGAGAGATTTCTATTTTCTAGAGTGACTTTAAGTCAAGATATGTAAATAGGGGGTGATGGGTCCCTTGTAGCTTGCAAGAGTTCTTCTCATTATCACATGTTTATTGTGAAGAGTACTATAAAGCTAACCATCCCATGGACATATAAAATGAGATAGACCTTTGATGTTAAAGAAGGGTTCAACTCTATTTTCTTTAGATGAAAGACTTGGACGCTAGGAGTACTCATTGATGGTCTAGATGGGGCTAATTGACTCTAGATTCCCTGCCATATGGATCTCATGCAAGTTGTACATATTTTATCTATCTTGTTTTCACGAATCCTTATCTTTTCTATGTGGGCCCAAGATATTCTATGGAACTACATGCATGATCTTCAACGCACGTGTCCATGATAGGAGTTGACTGCTACCACACACATAACCTTCAATGCTCCAAATATAAGAGAATCATTCTTCAAATCCTAACATTGGCACCCTCCACCCTAATTTCTATCCCTCGCCACCTTCATCACTTGGCCATATCCTACCTTTAGACTCAATACTCTCTTCACTATCTACATCAATATGTCTTTTGGGGAATCGGAGTACCTGTCACCCTTAAATGTGATTCAATTGAATGAGGCTATCAAAAGAGTATGTGAGAGAATTGCTAAAGAGGGCTAATTCTAATGCTTGCCTTTGCTATCTTGCAAGCTAACCAAATAAAGATGAACGTGAAGGTCGGGGGGTACATGGAGCACTATTAGAAGTACTCATACTAAATGTTGGAGAACGGGTGAAAACGAGCCTTTACTCACTAGTTTGCGTGATGGTGATTCCCCCATTAATGGCAACCTAAACTTGAATGTATTTTGTACCATCCTTGGAAAAAGTAATGTGAAGGTATTGATCTACATGTTTGATTACTTTGACATGATAGTAGGTGCCTTTGTTGACCTTGAGTCCTAGACTTTGCCTACACGCACACACATGTACACGCACACAGATCGTGTGCAATGACCATGGCTCTAGCACACAATGTGTTTTGCTTGTGACGTGAGAATGGGACAAGATTTGCTAATACATCTTAGAGAAATGTTGTACTAGTGTAGAGATTTCATTTCTAAAGAAACTTTAATAAAAAGCGACTAAGATTGTCCATGCATATGTGTTGATAGTGGTGTCCCTTTGTGTGAGACCCTTAGAATGAAAGGCTATTGGGTGTGCACATGATTAGAAATTCTTCTTGTTGTACTTGATGGATAGAGTGAAAATAAGCAAAAGAGGAAAACTACACAAAGTTCATTGTGCATAATGGACATGAATAACACATTGAGAGAGAGAGAGAGAGAGAGAGAGAGAGAGAGAGAGAGAGAGAGAGAGAGAGAGAGAGAGAGAGAGAGAGAGAGAGAGAGAGAGAGAGAGAGAGAGAGAGAGAGAGAGAGAGAGAGAGAGAGAGATGCTTGAGTTTACACCCCATTGTATCCTTCTTTGTGATAATGAAATGTGCTCCAATGTTGTTAATATTTTCACTATAAACAAAATAGGTGATTTCACAAGCTAAGATTGCTACTCATCGATGCAAAGAAATGAAGGCTACTCACTATAAACAAAAGAGGTGTCTCACAAGCTAAGATTGCTACTCAACATTGATGCAAAGAAACGAAGGCTAATTCATATTGGTGATAGAGGCAATGTGGACAACGTTAAGTGTAGATCTTTATGAAGTTGGGATTGGAGGCCATTCTCTCCTTAGTCCTCCTTGTACAAAGAAAAAGTCCTTAATGACCTTGCATAAAGAAAAGATGACTAGAGGAAGAATACCTAAGTCCCACTCAAAGACTTCAAAACTAGCAAAGCCTATAACATTTCCATGTGGCTTTGTCCTCTTTATAATTACCTTTTAATGCTACAACAACAAATGGATAGATCAATATATTTGAGGGTAAGGATGACTAGAATATTTGAATGCAAGGACTGAAGATGATAGATTTAAGAGCCATATGCTAGGATATTCCTACTTCACACACACACACACACACACACACACACACACACACACACACGTCTTGAATGCATGCATCTATATACACATACCTTACACATACACACACGAGGATATGTACATCCTTTACAAGCTTCAAAACATTAATCATGGTTGGAATCCAAGGGAAGTTATTATTGAAAAGAGAAATGGATCTCCTTCTCCTTGGTGACTTGCCAAAAGAAGAGACCAAATAGTGGAGTGGGCAAGAGCCAATATGAACTGAACCCTTTATTGTTACAAAGTGGAACACTTGGCAAATCTAGCAAATCAAATCTCAATCATAAACAAATAATTTAGTAAAAAAATCTAATAAATCAAACATCTCAACTATTAAATACAAACAACATTATAATACATAAGAGGATTTGAATAACTCAATAGATTGAGAAAGACAAGAGAAAAATACACGATTAGGCCCAACCTCCCCCATGGCAAAAGCCATGGCTCGCCATCCTTAATTATATATTATATTTTTACATGGATATTTGCTGACATATCTTACATATAATTACAAAGAAATTACAAATATCAATTGAAATATAGAGTTTTAAGAGTTAAGAGGTATTCTGTAACATGCTGTAGTTGCTATAGAAAATTTTGTGCTCTGAATCTTGATGTTTTGACATCACTATCATATCCGAAGCATGCTAAAACCCCCAAAACGACTCTTGAAGCTCTAGCTTTCGATTCCGAATGAGGGAGAAACAAAAAAACTAAGTTTTCACCCTATTCTTCTGTTTTGCGCGCGATCGTATTGCTTTTATAAAGAAAGCTAGAAAGGCCTTCTAAACTTTACCACATTAAGAAAATAACAAGTATTCCATAAAGAAAGCTTATTTCAATAAAAACATATCTTAAATCTCATATTTTAAAATAATCTATATTTAAAAATAAATAAATTAATAGTACTAAAGACAATGATCTAATTATTACTAAAGAAGTTTAAACTTATAACTTACAAATAGAGTAATAATTTTAATAATAAAATTTACACTTGGACTTACGTTAACGCTTAGTGCTACCCAAAGCCACCATTGTTTGTTCTACACATCAACTGAATCATTCATAATTGTTTACAAATAAAATAAACAAACAATAGTGAATATCTAGTAGTCTTTAGCTACAAAATAAATAAACAGATTGGAACTCTGTCCTAACCTTAATTTAATACGAGTGCACTCTAAACTCATAAACGTCCATTAATTTAAATATGTATTTTGCGGAATCACCCACTATGGAGTCACCCACGTGCATATTAAATTAACATGACGCCCAAAAAGGACCGGCGTCCCCATCAACTTCTCACACAAGGAATCCACCTTGTGTACGAGATCTGGCAAATAAATATAGTTTTATGGAATCTATTGCGAAGCCTCACGGAATCCACTGTGGAATATGCCTCTTGGTATCATTTATGTGAAGATAGGTGTCCAACCAAGTAACACATGTCACAAGACTTGAACCTACAAGTATATGATATGAATAGAAGCTTTTAACCATTAGGATATCACTTTTAAGGCAAGATTCATTGTATTCTCATTTGTCAAAAATGGGCATTGGTCTCATTGAAGTTGTGCGACATGCCTAGGTCTCTTAACCTGGGTGACTCGATGAGGCACCAAAAAATGAAAGTGTGGAAGGATAACATGATTTCGTTTAGCCTTCAGGCCCAACTTTGGAGGGTTGATGTAGTCCCTCTAAATATGGAGGGACTACATCAACTTTCTGAAGTGCAAAATACATGGCGCTTGTTGATTGGAGGAGCTAACTACGCAATAGTTTCTCTCTCCTTTCATAATGGACTAGATTGTTCTCTTTCCTTGCTGTAGTGGATTTCCTATAAGTTGTATTATTGTAGTGTGACCTTGGGACTTCACCACGCTTGCCAAGTGTGCTCAAGTCAATCGACTTGAGCGAGCCACAGCTCATAGTATCCTCATTTGATTCTTAGAAGTCCCTTTTTTTAAGGAGATCAAGTCAATAAAACCTACCTAGTCTCACAACTTATGCTTTTTCAAGGAGATCAAGTCAAGAAAACTTACCACACATAAAATTTTGACTCTCACAACTTGTGGAAGTCAATTTTATCTGGGCACGACCGGACTCTAAGCTTTGCTTAGGACCCTAAACCCTAAACCTTAAATCAAAACAATTTCAAGAAGAACATTAGACTTTTGAGTTGTGAAGCTGTTAGTCTCGCTGAACAAATTATGACATTTTCAAGAATAGCATCAAAATACGTGAAGCTAATTTTTTCGGAGGCGTTTAGTGGGGCGCACACACCGCTACTGGTCGTTACGGAGACACAGGGGTAGCTGTAAGCCTATGCGACAGTGGAGCTTCAGAGGCAACAGCAGAGGCCGCAACAAGCGCCATGAGTAGCAGCAGCTCTTGAGGCAGAGAGGCTCGAATTACTCCAATGGCTTCTCGGCTGCCATTCAATACCGAAGACGACGATGCAGACGAGGAAAACGAGGCAGAGGAGGTCGGGAAGGGCCAGGAAGCTTGGGAAAGAGCCTACGCCGATGATCGGTCCTGGGAGGCTCTCCAGGAGGATGAATCCGGCCTCCTCCAGCCGCTGGACAAAGCCGAGCAGCAGCGCCAGCATCGTCGCCGAATCCAGGCTGTTGCAGGACCTCGCATCCGGCGTGGCATCATCCGTTACCTGTACATTATTGTCGACCTCTCTCGGGTGAGCTGCCTGAGCTTTCCAGCTACGCATCCTCCATATCCTTTTGTGCATATGCTTATTGCTGATCATGCACCGTGTTAAAGAATCTTTTTTGGTGCACGCATCTGCATCCATAACCTTTTGGGAGGCGCACTTGGCATGATGCATTCAATTCGTGTAGGTTCTAACACATGCAGCCTTTGATTCTTGAGTTTACAGCTGAGTTCTCAGGCTACATCGTGGGCAAAGGAGCCCAGGACTGGAGTCATGATAATTCATTTTTGGAACTGGAATAAATAATCGATAGAGACATTGCTAGCAAATATCCATGTAACAGGGTTGTGTAACTCAATGACTCACCAAAGGAACATATGCACAAACCAACTTAAAGAAATTAATAGGTTTGTTAGATCAAGAATCTTCATAAGAAATGTTGTAGCAACATTCCCCTACCCGCAAGAAGGATGCAGCAGGGGAGGCATCAAGCTATTTTATGGCAGTGATCTGACACACTTGTGTCTCTTTGAAGGGGAGGCATCAAGCTATTTTATGGCAGTGATCTGACACACTTGTGTCTCTTTGAAGCCATTCTAGTCTTAAAACCACACTGAACTCTACACTGTCAGGCCTTTGAAATTATGGACAGCCTAGGTGGAGCCCAAACGCAAGGGTAATTGAGCAAGATGGCAACGTTGTGGTCATCTCCTTCTTGTGAGTATCCATCACTTTGCCCAGGGGGAGTAGGAGGAGCTTTGCCCTTAGTTAATGAGTCATTCATTTTATTAATTTCTTCAGTCCTACTTCTTTTCAAGATTTTTTTGTATCGTGACAATGCATCATGGAAGTGGAAGCAATAAACACAAGGCATGGAGCACAACATAGTGAACAATGAACAAGAAAGAACAATGAACTCAGAGAAGACTCATGTATTGGGAACAAAATTCATAATAGAAAGCACGAGAACGATACACTCAAAGGACCAGCCATAGTGCCTCCAATCTCCCCCTCTCCAAGGATGCTAGGTGATGCGAAGATGACGAATGAGGACCAGAGGTCTATAAAATAGACAATAATTGAGCGCACAAGCAACTAGGTTGGTCACATTTGGAGAGGAGAGAATGATTAGGTTGGCTAGTGTGAATGAAGGCACATATTGCCCTAAATGTGGTACCCATTGAAGTTTGTGACATGATGCATAAATACAGTGCCCATACCCATTATATTTATACAACCAACACCCTATCTTGGATATGGGTGATCTATACAATGATGTATGGCTCAAAAAGTAGCCACTCAACAAGATCCTCTAAATGTTTGCCATGTCTTATACCATAGTAGGCACTAGAAAACCCTCAGCGGCATACTATGTACAACAAATGGCAATAGATAGAAACATGGATACTTAAGCCTTGGGTGATTAAGCGAATGTTGTGTGGTGTCAATGTTGATTCTACTTGAACCAAGATCATAGAGTAGAAAGAGCAAAATTTTGTCATTGATATCAATGTCTTATACCATAGTAGGCGCTAGAAAACCCTCAACGGCATACTACGTACAACAAATGGCAATAGATAGAAATATGGTACCCAAGCCTTGGGTGATTAAGCGAATGTTGAGTTGTGTTGGAGAAAACATTGGTGTCAATGTTGATCCTACTTGAATCAAGATCATAGAGTAGAAATAGCAAAATTCCCTCATTGATGTCAATGTTGATCATAGTTGAACTTGGATCACATAGAGTAGAAAATTAGGATGTTCCTAAGATGACATCTAAGACTAGAAAGGACATAAATAGTGTTTGGTAATGTTGTTTGGTCTTACCAAGGTGTCAATTGTGAGAGAGTGCAATAGAAAAAGGAACTCGAATGCAGAGGAAGAGAGAGAGAATCTACAAGAAAAGAAGAAAAGAAACTTGCACTGAACAAGGAATAAATGTTGAATATAGAAGGATCAGCCCTTGCACGCAGCCCACAACATCAGTGAGGGCACTAGATCAGGCTGATGATGATGGCAACACTGGAGATGGAGAAAGATAATGTAGTCGGAGTGTGCATTTGCCGAAGAGGAAGAAAACCGAATGAGATCTCTGCCAGCCAAGTGGGTTTTAGATGGAGATGATAGCTCTAAGCTAAGGATAGGGTGAATTGTGTGTGTGTATGAGAGAGAGAGAGAGAGAGAGAGAGAGAGAGAGAGAGAGAGAGAGAGAGAGAGAGAGAGAGAGTGTGTGTGTGTGTGCATAGCTGGACACACTTCAATTCCAAGTGTGTAAGTGAAAGTATAAAGTACAACCCTTAGACCTTAGGGTTATGTAAGTGCCTTAAGGTGTGTTCACACTCAAAAGTGTGTAAAGTGTGGTGAGTGACCGAATTGTGTAACATAAATACACAAATAGAGAATAACGTAAGTGGGGGGAAAAACCTCTCTTACGGAGAGTAAAAAGTGCCCTAGTGTCCTACTGTGGATCACCAACACTCTTTTGTGAGCGTAGGTGTAAGTCAAACCCAACAAACCCCCTCGGAGTGAAAAGTGATCAGCATACAAGAATCATCTACCAAAGGAGATTAAATTTAAAGCATTGCGAAATGCTTCAAATTTGTCACGAGGAAGAATTTTGGTGATGATATTTGCCACATTGTTGTTGGTAGGACAGTAGACAAGGCTAATATCCCATGTATGCAGCCTCTCTCTGACAAAGTGATAATGTATCTCTATGTGTTTCATGTGTGTATGAAACATTGGGTTCCGTGCCACTGCAATGGCACTTTGACTATCAGTAAACAAAGGAGTAGGCTCTGTGACAGATACATCAAGATCAGCCAACAAACGTCTTAGCCATAGACATTCAAATGTAGTAGTGAAAGTTGCCTTGTATTTAGCTGTCAGAGTGCAGCGGTGCGGAAGCGTAGGACTGAGAGAGAGAGAACGCAGAGAGAGAAGGGAGAGAAAGAGACAGTGGACGATGAAGATCTGCTGTATAAAGAATGCTGAATACAAAGACATACACGGGCGCAGTGCGCTGGACTGCGTGTCTCCACCTCGATGATGCAACCTGCTGTCCACCTCGAAGTCTGCTGCAGTCTGCACTGTCTGCTGTTTGAAATCTGTGAACAGAGACAGAATCTGCGCGCCACCGGTCTGTAATCTGCGTCAGAGAAGTGTGTAAGACTGCTGGGAACGTCGGGTATAAATAGCCGAGATCTGCCAGAAAATAGGGCGCCAGAAATAGGGCGCAACCAGAACAGGTCGGTTGCATTAAATGCAGCCGACTGGGCTGCAGGCAGTCGGACTGCCACGTGGCAGTCCGACTGCATAGTCCGACTGTGCAGACTGCCACCAAACCTGCCCTGCTGCCCCTGATCCCCTGATCAGGCTATGATCTCTAACACCCCCTCTCAGAGCCTGGACAGGGCAGAAGCCTGAGGGATCTGGAATGTCTCCGAAGTAGAGCCTGAGGAAGTGCCTTCGTAAACAAATCCGCAAGATTGTCCTCCGTCTTGCAATACTCCACAGTGATGGTCTCATCCAGAAGCTTTTCTCGGATGAAGTGGTACTGGATCTCAATGTGCTTCGTCCGGGCATGAAAAACAGGGTTCCTTGCCAAGGCAATGCAACTCTCATTGTCACATCGCAGCAATGTAGAACGAGTCTGGGGGCACCCAAGCTTCTCCAATAATGTCCGAAGCCACACAACCTCGCAGGTGGTGGAAGAAGCGGCCTGATACTCCGCCTCAGTAGATGGAAGGGCTACCGTGGGCTGCTTCTTGCTACTCCATGAAATAACACCTGCACCCAAAGTAAAACAGTAACCTGTAGTAGACCGCCTGTGGTCTACGTCACCGGCCCAATCCGAGTCGCTCCAACCTGCAAGAACAAGATCTGACCCATCTGTCCCTGCGGGGTAATGAATCCCTAAATCAGACGTCCCCCTCAGATACCGAAGTATCCTCTGAGCAACCTGCCAATGCATCGTCTTAGGTTCACTCATGAACCCTGCCAAGAGCCCAACAGCAAAACATAGATCAACCCTGGTGTTGAGAAGCCAAATCAAGGACCCAATCAACTGTCGATAGCGGGACGCATCCGCCAAAGGAGAAGCTGAATGGGAAGTGGCCTTTCAGTTCGGATCCATAGGAGTAGAGAGGGCCCGACAATCCTCCATCTCATTGACACCAAAAGCTCTGTACATATCTCTGTTGAGAGATAAAGATCCCCCTCTGAGACTGATAAATCTCATGGCCCAAAAAGAAACGGAGTAGACCCAAATCCGTCATCTTGAACGTCCGATGTAAAGCTGACTTCGTCTCCTGGACCTGCTGTGCATCATCACCTGTGACAATCAAATCATCAACATATAATACAAACAACACACAACCATCCTCGGAAGTGTGAACATACAGCTGCGGATCAGCCTTGGACCGCCGATATCCCAGCTGAGACTGAAGGAACGAATCAATCTTCTCGTTCCATGCACGCGGAGCCTGCTTGAGGCCATACAAGGCCTTCTTCAACCTGTAGACTTTCCCATCTGAAGAACCAAAGCCAGGAGGCTGCTCAACATAGATCTCCTCCTTCAAATCACCATTCAGGAAGGCCGACTTCACATCCAACTGATAAACAGGCCATCTCCTATGGCCAGCCAAAGCAAGAACAACTCTAACGGTCACCACACGAGCTGTGGGGGCAAAAGTGTCATGACAGTCAATACCTGGGCGCTATGCAAAACCTTTAGCAACAAGGCGAGCCTTGTGCTTATCCAAAGTACCATCACTGAGGTATTTGGTCTTGAAGACCCACTTGACTCCAATCACCTTCTTCTTCGGGGGGCGGGGCACGAGTGACCAAGTGCCATTCCTCTCAATAGCCTCCAACTCAGCTTTCATAGCTTTCTTCCATGGGGTGGATTGTAAAGCCTCCTTCACGGAGGTGGGCTCTCGATCCTGCATAACACAGGTCATCAAACAATAGTTGGAGCAAACAAGCTCCGTAGAGTGTGCCTAGTGCCTCCGTGACCGCCGCGGACCATCCTGCGGTCCCCACTCCTCAGGAACCCCCTCGATCCCTGAATCACGGAGTGTGTCACGAGCCCAGCGAGGAGGAGGCCGAACCTCCCCTCGACGTTCTCCATCAGCAGAAGACTCTGGAATATCCACCGGCAGTAACTCCTCAGAGGTGTCCGGTGGAACAGTAGACTCTGTGTCAGAAACAGAATCATAATCAAAAGGCACGGGCTCCAGTGGAACTGTAGAAGGAGCCTAACTCTCCCCTGGATCTCCAAGAACGGGATGCTCCTCACCCGGTGAAGTAGCCGGAACCTCCACAAACCGCACATCACGGCTAGTGTACACATCCCGCTTGACGGGATCATACAGTCGGTAGCCTTGGGACTGGGAGCTGTAGCCAATAAATACGTGTTTTCGGGAAGCCGCTTCAAATTTATCACGGTGAGCCTTGGGAATGTGAACAT
Organism: Lygodium microphyllum; assembly: GCF_053477565.2. Lineage (NCBI taxonomy): Eukaryota > Viridiplantae > Streptophyta > Polypodiopsida > Schizaeales > Lygodiaceae > Lygodium > Lygodium microphyllum. The sequence continues at coordinate 103,994,350 of NC_141148.1, forward strand.
AGGCATCACATCCAAAGACCCGAAAGTAAGAAACATCTGGCTTCGTCCCAAAATAAGCCTCAAATGGGGTCATCCCTTCCACGGCCGAAGTAGGGGATCGATTGAGGATGTGGACTGCAGTAGCCACAGCCTCGGCCCACAGAACCTGAGGGGTCTGTCGGTGCTCCATCATGGTGCGCGCCATGTCGATCACACTGCGGTTTTTCCGTTCAAGAATACAATTTTCTTGAGGAGTATTAGTAATGGCAAACTCCTGGTGAATTGCTCTATCTGCACAAAATCGAGCAAACTCATTAGACACAAATTTACCTCCCTTGTCGGATCGCAAGGTCTTCAACTTCCGGCCTGATCGGTTCTCCTCAAAGAGAAGTTAATCCTTGAAGTGCGAGAAAGCTTCTGACTTTAATGTCAAAAAGTAGGCCCATGTCAGCCTACTATAGTTATCCACGATCAGCATGAAGTACGAGCTCCCACGCAAGGACTCATTCCTCATAGGGCCACATAGATCCGTAGATACTAGCTCCATCAGTGAAGTAGACCGCCGCGAAGCTGTGTGGGGAATGGCATCCCTATGCTGCTTCCCCCGAATGCAGGAGACACATGGCTGCTGGCTCACCACTATACCCGGCAACCCTCGAACAAGCTGTCCACGTGACGCCCTCCGAAGATAGTCATAGTTCAGGTGACCAAACCGAGCATGCCATAATTCTGACTGTGACTGTGAGGTAAGAAGAAGAGTAGAGAGGGCAGTGGAAGTCTTCAGTTTATAAATGCTGTTCTCCTCATATCCGGATGAGAGAACCTTCCTTGATCCCCGATCAAGGACTCGCACTGTAGTACTGTCAAACTCCACCAAAAGGCCAAGGGAGCAAATCTTATGAACTGAAAGGAGATGGTACCCTAATCCTGGTACATGCAAAACCTCTGAGGTATGGGTACCACCTCGTCCATCCGGAATAAGCTGCATCTTACCCCGACCTGCAATCGAAACTGAAGAGCTGTCTCCAATGAGAATCTGCCCACGCGAGGGTCGCAGCTGGGCAACACCATCTGATGAAGGAGTCATGTGCCGTGAGGCACTACTATCAACAATCCACTCTCGAGCCTGGGGAGCCGTCATCGCAGCATCAGAAGCATTCAGTGAAGCGTCCTCAATGACAGCTAGATGAAGAAATGCAGCTGATGAGGGTGCAGCCCCCTCTCCAGAATCCTTGGTGTCCTTCTTCTTGGTGTCCTTCGTGTCTTTGTCAGGGCAATCTTTCTTCCAATGGCCAGTCTTTCCACAAATATGGCATGTGGAATCTTTGTCCTTGTCCTTCTCCTTGTCCTTCTTGGACTTGTTATCCCCCTTCTTCTTCTTTTGGTCATTCCTCTTCTTCTGAGAGGCTTGACCTGTCAGCGCCTTCGACTTGGAAGCATTCTGTCCCTTTAACTGTTCGTCTTGGTCCAAAACCATAGGAACCAACTCTTCCCAGCGAAGAGTAGACTCTCGCCCTGAAGCAATAAGGGCAGAGTAAAATGTACGAATCGTGGCGGCAACTGGGACAATAGTGTGATCGCCATGTCTTCGGAGGAAATCGGCTTCCCTGCATTCTGAACCTGCATCTATAGCTGCCTTAGCTTGTTAATGTGCTCCCGTAGCGAAGAAGACTTATTTACGGACAAGGTCCGCATCTGAACCTCCAAAGAAACCCTCTTCATCAGGGTCATCCGATTGTACATTTGATCAAGCTCCAGCCATATCTCCCGAGCCACCGTCAAGTGCTCGATGTGAGCGATCACGGCTGTAGTGCATGATAGAAAGAGAAAGGATCGAATCTTGGCATTCAGTTTGTCCCAATGAGACTTGGCCTTGGCTAACTCCGCACGAGCATCGGAAGAGAGTTTGGACTCATCTCTTACCGAGGGCCGGTCAATCTCCTCCTGTACCAACTCCGCCAAATCATAGGACTCAAGGATGGCCAACATCATGACGCACCAAATGCGGTAGTTGTCGCCGTCGAGCTTTTGATCTGTAGGAAGAGCCGGTAAGACAGGCACCTTCCGGTCCATAATCGCTTGGAACTCAAGTCCATCTCTGTAGACATCTTCACCTGCAATGCCTTCACAAACGCAAAAGCAGCCCCCTCTGATTGGGAAAACTTAGCCTACTAAGGCTCTTCCGTGTCCTGAAGCTTCTTCACCCGCCGGAGGCGATGAAAAAGCAAAACCTGCACTTGTAGGCTGAAAACTCAAACTTCCTCCGCGTCAAACAACAGTAAACAGCAACAAATCCACCACCTGTACTCCTTTCCTGTGCGCCCACACTCGTTTCAGCCTTGTTCCAAGGCGCAGCCCTCCTGTTTGCCCTTAAACGCAAAAAAACGCAAATTTGTGTCGCGATGGAAACTCCTCTTCAGGTCAATTCTGCGCTCAGTCAGCCCTTAAAAACAGCTCTGATACCATGTCAGAGTGCAGCGGTGCGGAAGCGTAGGACTGAGAGAGAGAGAACGCAGATAGAGAAGGGAGAGAAAGAGACAGTGGACGATGAAGATCTGCTGTATAAAGAATGCTGAATACAAAGATATACACGGGCGCAGTGCGCTGGACTGCGTGTCTCCACCTCGATGATGCAACCTGCTGTCCACCTCGAAGTTTGCTGCAGTCTGCACTGTCTGCTGTCTGAAATCTGTGAACAGAGACAGAATCTGCGCGCCACCGGTCTGTAATCTGCGTCAGAGAAGTGTGTAAGATTGCTGGGAACGTCGGGTATAAATAGCCGAGATCTGCCAGAAAATAGGGCGCCAGAAATAGGGCGCAACCAGAACAGGTCGGCTGCATTAAATGCAGCCGACTGGGCTGCAGGCAGTCGGACTGCCACGTGGCAGTCCGACTGTGCAGACTGCCACCAAACCTGCCCTGCTGCCCCTGATCCCCTGATCAGGCTATGATCTCTAACATCAGCTTCACAAGACGATGTGGCAATGGTGGATTGCCTCTTGCTAAGCCAAGAAATGCAAGCCAAGCCAAGAAATGCAAGCCAAGCCAAGACAGAAACAATTTCCACTTGTAGAGTGACGTGAATCAAAATCACTAGCCCAATTGGAATCATTGTAAGCGTGTAATTGCAGCGGTCCTCCCTTGGCATAAAGCAATCCAAGAGTCCTTGTATCTTGCAAGTAACGAAAAACACGCTTCACAACTTGCCAATGTGACATTTGTGGGTTGTGCATATATTTGGTTAGGGGTAAAACTGCAAATTGAATATTTGGCCTTGTGTTGCATTAATAAATGAGGTATCCAACGTATATGTATGAATGTCAAATAGATCATTGTCATCATGCAAAGCCATTGGGTCTAGTCTCCATCGGTGTGCTAATTGGCTTGTAATCCTGGATCCAAATCTCTGAAGGAGTTTACCAATATATCTGGACTGTCTTTTAAAGTTTGCAAGTACCATCTAGGCATTTGTCTAGCCTCTTGATTATGTATGTACTGTTGATGAACCTTAAATTCAATATCTCGTTGAATATTCAAATCAGCCATAGACTGAATTTCTGCATTGATTAATGGAGTAGCTGGTTGAACATGTTGTTCATTTAATGAAGCTCCAAATGTATCACTAAAAGAAATAGGGAGCAGCCCTTCAGACACATCATTTGTAGCTTGATATGTGTCAAAACCAGCAAGAGATAATTTTGATTTTTCATCAAAAATCACATCCCTATTGACAAAGACTTTCTTGGAAACAGGATCATACAATCTATACCCTTTGCTCGCACTATTATACCCCACAAATATGCACTTGGCAGCCTTATTGTCCAACTTCTTTCTCAATAATTTTGGAATATAAGCATATGCAAAACACCTAAAAGTACGAAAGTGACCAACTAAAGGTTTATGGCTGTTCCAAGCCTAAAAAGGCGTGACATTTTTCAATGCCTTGGTAGGGCACCTGTTCAAAATGTGACAAGCATGCATAATTGCTTCCATCCAAAAATCATGTGGCAAATTTTTAGCTTTCAGCATACATTTGGCCATCTCCTTGAGTGATTGATTCTTTCTTTTTACAACCCCATTCTGCTGTGGAGTATATGTAGTAGTATATTGATGTGCAATGCCTTTTTACTTCAAAAAATTATTCAGCAAAGAAGACATATATTTGCCTCCTCAGTCTGAATGGAGAGTCTTAATCCGACAGCCAGATCGATTTTTTACAAGTGTAATAAAAGCAAAAAATGCATCATACACTTTTGACTCTTTCACCAATGAACATACCTAACAAAAACGAGTAAAGTTATCAATGAAGGTGACGAAATAATAACATCCACCCAATGACTTTGTCTGCCACCCAATGACTGTCTGCATAGGTCCACATACATCCGAATGCACAATCTGCAACCTAGCCATTGCCTTAAAAGCAACATTACGAGGAAAAGAGAACTGATGCATTTTTCTCAAAATGCATCCCTCACAAATATGCTCAGGAGGTATTTCCAAGAGAGGTAAGCCAACAAACATCTGAGTACGTTGTGTAAGCATCAAACTGCCATAGTTAACATGCCCCATGTGAGCATGACATAACTTTGCTTGTGACATAGCTGCTTCCTCCTCCGGCTTTCTTCGTGCTTCCAATTCCTTATAGTCGGAAATCCTATTTGTGAAGAGGAGGGTGAAGAACATCCTCCAAATGGTATGGATGTCATTGGATATGGTATGTGTCTCTTTGACTTTTTGGCAAGTCAACAACCTTGATTTAAGGTACATTCCCAATTGAATGCACATCCCAATTTCTAGCAATGGTATGATAGGTGCAAAGGAAAGGAAAAAATTTGAAACTACCTCTAGAATCCTATGCAGCTGGTGATGATGCCGTCGCCGTCTTTTTCTTGTTATTGCCATTCTTAGATCTCTTGAGCTCTAAAAAGTTTGGGATGAGCTGGTGCAAGATATCCCATCACAACTTGGATAGTTGAATGCTAGTTCCTTGAGATACTGGTCAAGGCACTGAGTCCATCCATCCAGATGATTGGCACAGGGAGAGAGAGCAAGGAGAGAGAAATGTTGAGGAGAGAAGAAGGAGAAGTTGATGAGGAGAGAGAAGGATAAGATACTGCAACTTGTGATGGTTGATGTGGTGATGGCTGGAAGAGCTTTTTGGTGATTGATGGTGTTAGATGTGATGGGCTACTGCAGCAATAGTGTTTGGCGACATCTTACGGTTCAGGTTGTATAGCATATGTTCTGGTCAATACTAAATAGAGCCTCCAAATCGGAGAAGGCAGCAGCAGACAGAGTGACATGGGAGCCATGCAGGGAATGAGGTTTGCCCGACTGTGACACAAATGAGCGGAGCTCTGGAGTCCAATGATTTTTGCTGCAGTGACATGCATATGAGTGACTCCAGACATGCGAAAGTAGCAAAGTACAAATGCAAGGACTCTGGAAATTTGGCGCTGTTGATAGAGAATTTGGTGCAGTGAGAAGGTAATGCACAAAGTGTAAACCTTCTAATAGCGTATGCTGGAAGTGAACCTGCTCTAATAGCATATGTTGGAAATTAGGAGAGGAAACACAAAGAGAAGTGTGAGACTTAATGAGGGAGAAAACTCAAGACTCTGTCTGGGTAACTAGGAAAACAGAACATACAAGAAGGTATATGGTCTTATTTATATTGGCAAAGAGACATTGCAACTAGCTAGAGCTTTATACATACATGCACCCAAAAAGGCGTGTTCACACTGCTCTCACATATAGGGAAAGTATTGGCAACAGGGTTCTCTCAATTGACATGAATTTCAAGCATTGTATGGAACAGGAAAGGATTCTTTTGGATGCACTATTTTAGTCCAGGAAACTTGTGCACTGATACTTGTTCTTTAGTTATTTCACTTTATTTCTGTGCTCTATTTTTAATGAATGTGCTCACCCCCTAATTTCAAGCTTATATTTGTGTAGCTGACTGAATGGGTGTTTTGGCTAGGCAGCAGCTGAGATGGATTTTCGTCCAAACAATATGGTGGCAGTTGTTAATTCAGTCGAGTCATTCATTCGGGAATTTTTTGATCAGAATCCACTGAGTCATCTGGGACTTATAATAATCAGAAATGGTGTCTCACAGCGACTGACTGATCTAAGTGGCAATCCAGAGGCACACATTAAAGCTTTGCGTGGCAACATGGAAACTGGTGGGGATGCATCTATTCAAAATGCATTGGACCTTGCAAGGGGTTTCCTTGGTCAGATACCGTCTTATGGTCACAGGGAAGTGTTGCTATTATACTCTGCGTTGAGTACGTGTGACCCAGGAGATATAGTGGATACAATAAAGAAGTGCAGGGATGCAAAAATACGTTGTTCAGTTGTAGGCTTGTCTGCAGAAATATACATCTGTAGGTTTCTCTGTGAGCAAACAGGAGGGGTCTATTCTGTTGCACTGAATGAGGTAAGATAAGTCACTTCTAGAACTCAAATTCAGTGAATCTTGTGTGTATGATTGAGTGATTTCTTAACATAACAGATGCTATCTCATCTCACAGAGTCACTTGAAGGAGCTGATCTTGGAGCATGCCCCTCCTCCTCCAGCACTTGCAGAGTCTGCCACTGCCAGTCTTGTTAGGATGGGCTTTCCTGCAAGAGGCTCTGAAGAAGCTGTTGCTTTGTGTGCATGTCACAAAGAAGTGAAAGTTGGTGGCTGCTACACCTGTCCACAATGCAAGGCAAGGGTGTGTGAATTACCCACCGAATGCTGCCTATGTGGGCTGACACTTGTCTCATCTCCCCATCTTGCAAGGTCCTACCACCATTTATTTCCTGTTGCGGCATTTGAAGAAGTCTCAACTGGCATGGCATTGAAACTGCCAAAAGTTTGTTTTGGATGCCAACAAGAGCTCCCTTTTCCTGGTAGGTGTGGTTCCATGTTAGTGTTTCCACTAAGAATTGCAAATGGAATATGATAGGTCTGGATCTTAATCACTTTTTAAGAATACAAGTAAATTGTGTTTCACTATGTAAAGTCTTGCAAAATGATCTGATTGTAGTCTTCTGTTCATAGGTGGAAGGATGACTGGGGTAAGAGTGGCTTGCCCAAGGTGCAAGCATCATTTCTGTTTTGACTGTGACATTTACATCCATGAAAGTCTGCACAATTGTCCTGGCTGTGAGAGCCTTCCTGATTATGGAAGTCTTGTTCAGAACAAATTGAAGGTAGGTCCATGATTTGGTGAAGCTTAGGTTATTGACTTGATCAGGGTACATACACCTCCAGCCATGGAGCAGTAATCTCTGGAGAACAGAGACGGTGAATCCTTCGAATTGAGAGTTGAGTGATTAATGGGCATCCTAGTTTTGTGGCAAAAGCGTCTGTATCAGTTAGCAATGAGACAGAATGCTTGCCTAGTCGGTCTTCCAGAAGGTGCACACTTAATTCTGATGGATTAGGTTCATGTCTGTTCTTTTAATGTTTCATCCCTAGCTGGCATGCCGAAATTTTCTTTTGTTCTTAGTAGCTGGATCCAGTGGCGTTTTTATAGTTAAAGATGCTTCATGTACGGCTTGATTCAAAAGAGTACATGGAGCTCTTCTTGGCTGCTTGCACACATGATCCTTCTTGAGCATTCTGAAATATTGATCTGGAGACATGTTGGATGCCAGAAACTTTCGTTTCATGAGCGAAGAAACTTAAAAGTTAGCTGGAACTGCTACAACAGCAGTTAGGCTTGGGCCTCATGATGTTGACTTCTGAAGAGTCACAAAGATGAATGAAAAGCACTGCAGTTGGCAGCCAAACGTCTTGGCGTTTGGTGTGTACCATTGATCGTGGTCCAGTGAATCTGAAAACATAAACATGTGCTCTTTTTTTTGTCAACTAGAAGACTAAACACTATTAGCTTTGGGAACAAATCTTATACCCTGCATCTATATCCTGTTAGAGTATTTAATCAGTGGAGTATCAGGAACAACAATTGTTCTTGCTTCATCTTCTTTATCTTCCCTAGATGAGCATAAGGTAAAGTGCCCATACAAATGGCTCAATGTTTAATCTGTGCTTTTGTACAGCTTAAAGAACAAAATGTGAAAAACAGATCTATCAGCTGGGTGGAGGATGTGAAAAGTGACGATTTTCCTGGTTTTGTTGTTCTTGTCTTTTCCAGCGGAGCTTTGCTATGATGGCTGAAGGTTTCATCTGTACTTCTGAACAGTTGACAATATCTTTTAGATCAGGTGTATGGGTTGGGACAAGAAAGAGAAAAATGTGGTTGCATGCATGGTTAATGTGGTTGCTGCTTCACATGAAAGTGACTGATTGCATACTTCTCATAATATGGTATTTGTTCAGTCAATAGAACAATGGGAATCTGTTAAAATGGCTTAGGCCACTCTGCCTATCACCGCTCAGTATATTTGGGTCCAGGTTCCTTGTGATGGCTTTAGAGAGTGTGCTTAGCTTATTTGTCTTTCAATGGTCAAGCCTTGTGCTGAAGTCCTTTTGTCCGAAGTAGTGAATTTCTTAAGTCCTATTGATCCTGTATTTGAGACAAGTTTCTGTGATTAGGCGAATTGGTATAAGTGGGTGTCTCGTCTTGTGCTTGGTATCAAGAGCTGCAACTTCCACTTTTGGAACAATTATTTTTAATGCCTCATTTGTAGCACATGCAAAATTGAAGGCTTTAGTTTTATATCAACATATTGCCTTTCTAAATCCAATTATTCTTGCCATCGTGCCAATTACAGTTCTTTTGTCAAACTTGGCCTTACATGACATGTCATAACATGCAATGTGACCTAAAAACACACTGCACTTGTAAATACAGGGTATTCTATATTGATGGGGGTGGGGCCTAGCACAGTTGGTCAGCTGTTCTAGAAATCCTTTTTTTCATGTTAGCAAACCAAGAAAAAGTTGTGCAAGTGCATCATGCAAAGCTTTGGATGGGTGACGATTGGTTTGAGATAAAGGCCAAATGAAACTGCAATTCCAAAAGTATCTATGAGTGAAGGGAAGGTGTAGGCTACAGCGTGGCAAAGCTATAATTGTTGAGTTTTGTGAGCTCGGAGAATATCTTTCAAGGTTAGCTGGCTTTATGCTTCCACTTGATGCAGTTTGCCCAGAGAAATATAAATTTGTGGGTTTCTTTTGTGAGAACAAGAGGGTCTATTCAGTTGTGTTGAATGAGGTAAGATAAGTCACTTCTAGAACTTGATTCCAATTAGTTGTAGAACCCAAGGTTCAAGGAGACTTCAAAAAGCTAAACATTTAAGCCCCAACTTAAACTTCAAAGGCCAAACATTTAAGCCCCATGTGAAAATCTATTGAACCTTGAGTGAATATTTTACCATTCTAGTATCCTTGATCAATGAGCAAAATAGAAGATGAGAGTACTTTTGAGCTAAGAAATGCATTGCATACTAATTGGCCTCTTAAATAGCTTTGAAACATGCTTATTTAATAAAAAATACAAAAATGGTTTGCGTTTCGAGAGAGTTTTTGTGAAACCCTTATTTGGGAGGGTCCATCCACATCTATAAATAGACAAGGTGCCTCCATTTAGTCCTCATCCTTTTGTGTTGGTTTCTCACTCTACCATGCAGATTTTAGCCATTGGTTACATATCATTTGCTATTTAGCCGTTATTGATTATTACCTATCACTGTCAAGTTTTAGGTGGCTTGTTTTTAGCCATTGTTCTATTGTTTGGAGGTTTTCATTTGTTGCATCATCATAGCATCTTATTAGCTTGTGTTTTTAACATCTAGTGCCAGGTGATAAGTTGTTGCCACCTCTCCTATTAGGTGATTGCTTTAGTACTTGAATTTTTGTTATAAAGTAGACTGTCTAAATTGGCAAACACCTCTCTTGTTACTTGAAAGTTTTGTGCATTGGGTTGTGAGTTTTTAGCCTTATTTGGTGGTAGATTGTTGAATTACTAAATTTCAACATCTAATTGTTGTGTTTTGGCGATTAGCATGTTGCTCTTCATTATTCAATACTCTCTAGCTTTATTATTCTATCTGGATTGGTTAGTGAGGTTAGTCACCACTTTGATTGTGGAGGATATATGATATTTGGGATGAACTCATCTTCATTATCTCAGCCAGGCCCATTGTCAAGTTTATACAATTTCTTTGAGTTGTATGAATTAAAATTCTTTTATGTTTATTCTTTTGTTGTATAGGATGCATATGTTTTTTGTGTGTAAACTTCAATAGAGAGAGCTCTCGAAGAAGTCATTCTTTATTAGGTATGTCTACATCTTTTGTTTCATTTGAGCATGTGAGCCACTCTTCTCAAATCCCTCCCATTCCACTCTCTGTTAGTCCACACCTTGATTTTCTCTCTTCATTCCAAAACCTTGGATTACATTTCGTATTTACATTTTCTATAATGGGAGTTGGAACCTTTGTTTCCACTCCTAGCACATTCTCATTTTCCATTCTGTACTCACTTTCTGCTACTACATGTCACACTGCATTGTTATAAGGAATGCTACTATTTTTCCTTTGTCTTTTTGTAAGTTATCACATCATTTCCCACTAGGATGTTTGTGATGGGCATCCTTGTCACTATCCTAGGTACCGTACGTCCTTTGACCTCTTAGATGTAGGGATTTCTATCATTTGCTCATAGTGCGTCATCACACTTTCCATGGGTCACTCCTATGCAGGGTTTTCTATCCTTTGCTCCACATGTCCCTATCCCTACACCATGTGCTTCTCATGCAGTTACCATACATATGCCTAGCTGGTCAATGTCCACATTCAGATCCACTATGTGCACTTCTCGCATGTATGGTGGGCACTTGGGAATCCAAATCCCAATTGTACTTGATTCACCCACCCCACCTACCCTATTCATCTTATCCAAGCACTACCACTCATGCTGCAACAACCAAGAATGCCTTCACATGTAGGGTTCATTTTAACAAGTTGAATTTTCACCACACTTGGTTGAACTTCATAAGAAGTGCTTAAATCTCAAGGAATTTGGGACATTTTCATTAATTTAGAGCCTATGCCAAACTCTTGTATAGCTCACCTTGATTATATCTATCAATGGAGAGCCCATAATGCCACAACCAATGTTGAGCTAATGCAAGGGTTGCTTCTTGAGTTCCACTCCCAGTTACAACATTTTCCCCTTGCATCTTAGCATTAGAGTTATCTCATTGACCACTATGCAACAAGAGATCATAGTTGACGTATCAATCTTGATTTTGACATGGGTTTTCAAAAATCAAGTTGGCAGAATATTTGTGGTTACTTGCAAAGGTTGCTACTATTGGCTCCTCGAAGCAAGATCATGTTTCTTATTGAATAAATTGCTTGAACAATACTTTTATTTTCTCCAACACATTATCTCACTACTTAGATTGTCGCGACTCCCTATGAGTTTGAGTGCTAGTTTATGTGCTATGCAAGGTTGCATGACGAAGTCCACAAGAAAGCCTCCACACAGCCTTACCTTGAAGAGAGGGGGTTGCTTGCCTCTTCTTTGGGAGGGAAAATGAATAGTGGCAAGAACTTGCAAGATGCGAAGACAAGCCAAACCAAGGGTGACTTTCCTTCAGACGAGACCAAAGAATCAAAACCCATTTGGCAACAAATCTCTAAGAAAAATAGGCTTTGCACACATTGCCAAAGTTTGGGCCATGTGAAAGAGGAGTGTGGTACCAAGGCCTAAAGTCTTCCTCCTAAGAAACCTCAGTAGACTGTTGTGATTGTCTCCACTTTGGCTAGCTAGTCTAACGGGGCTACACCTCTTGTTGTTGCACCATCTACTCCTTTGGCCCCCATAGATATTGGATATGTCGCACATGGACAACCTTAGTGGGCATTCTTCTCTACTCTTGAGGGATTGACTAATTGGTCTATGAGTATTGATCCCATTGTACTTCATGCATCCACTTCACATTCACCTCATCTAGGACTACCTTACCATCTCGTTAGGTGTTTCATTGGTAAAGACATGCTAGTGGACCTATGCAAGGGTGGCCGAATCCCACTGTACTTTACGCATCCACTTCACATTTACCTCCATCTAGGACTACCTCATGACCTCATCATGCGTTTCATTGGTAGAGACATATTAGTGGATGTATGCAAGGGTCGCCACATCCTTAGATTAGTTCCATCTTTGTAATCTTAGATCTTTTAGGCTAGTGAGTTGGGCCCATAGAATTTTGTCCTTAAATTTTCATTCTTAAGTCTTTCCTTCCCATTTACTCACACAACCATACACATTTGCATTGTCGCATTGTTCATTTAGTTAGCTTTTCATTTCGGTTTTGTTTTGTTTTTTGAAGCATCTTACTACTGACCTCTGTGCTTGTAGATATTCATATCTTTTGCAGGGTTTTGTTTTTAGTGTAGGGCTAACGTTAGGTTTGTACTAGTTCTACCTAGTTCAGAGACTTGAGATGTGTGCCATTCCATTCATGGTTGCATTATCCTAGGGGTTTTTCTCTTCTACTAGCATGGATACTTCCCCTCTTGAGGTGGATCATCATGCAACATCTCTCTTGATGCTATCATGGTGGTGACTTTTATCTTGCTCTTTCAGTTAGGATGCTTCCTCACATCATGGTTCTAGGCACCACATGAAGCCTGGTATCTATCTCCTCTTCCTTCTTTGGCATGGACATCCAAGGTTGAGAGGAGGTTGCTACCCTTCTTGGTATTCTATAGGTTTTGACACTTATCTTCGATATTGCTTTTTTCCCCTGTTGTATCTCCTCCTTTTGCATTGTATGATTTCATCATCTTTGTAAAGGTTGCTTGGGTAAGTGAAGAATTTTTCAACAAGGAACACTATTTGAGTGGCACTTGTTGCATGAGCATTTCACAACTGTAGCGTCCATGTTATGCAGAGCACCACTAGATAAATCCTAATTTGTTTCCACCAACGGTTTGTACAACACACCACCATTACTTCATTACCCTTCCCTTGTCATCCACACCCTTGAGATGGGTTGGATCTAACCATCCCTTCTCATTCTCCCATATCATATAATTACTTAATTGATTGCAAACCATCTCTCCAAACACATTTATTCTAAAAATTTAAAAAAAGTTAATTATGGTTCCATCCGCCTTTGTAGGACTTGGTAGGTGACTAGGCATCACGAGCACTCTTTCCAATGCTCTATCCTCTCTAGGGTGATTACTTGGATTTCTTGGTAAGATAAACATCGCCTTTGTAGTCTTGGTAGGCCACTAGGCAGCCACCCTACACCCTTTGCCCGATGCCCTGGTTGCTTTAGGGTGGGATGCATTGGGCACACTTAGGTTAGCCTTCCTTTCTCACTCTATTTTGTGCTTGAGAGGGGGTATTGAGCTAAGAAATGCATTACATGTTGCTTATATCTTAAATAGATCTAAAGTAGGCTTATTTAATGAAAAATGTAAAAATGGTGCGCATTTTGAGAGGGTTTTTGTGAGACCCTAATTTAGGAGGATCCATCCATATCTATAAATAAATAGGCTACACCCATTCATTCCTCATCCTTTTGTGTAGGTTTCTTACACTACTATGCAGAGTTCAGTCATTAGCTATCGGCCATTGTTGTGCATTTGGAGGTGTCCATCTGCTGCATCATCATAGCACCTGATTAGCTTGTGTTTTTAACATTTGGTGCCAAGCGACAGATATTGCCATCTCTCTCACCATGTGATTGCTAGAGTACTTGCATTTTTACTATCTAGCAAGTTGCCTACATCAACAAACACCTCTCCTATTGGTTGGTAGTTATTTGCTTCAAGTGATTTGTTTTTAGCATTCTTTGGTGGTACATTATTGCTTTTACCATATTTTAGCCATCGGATGTTGTGTTTCGATGACTAGCCTACTACCCTTCATTATTTAGTACTCTCATCTCCGCATGGTGGTTACAATACTTGGGGATTTGTCTTTGGTGGATGCTACTCTCCAACACTACTACTTTGTCCTCGGGCACTCCATACATTCTTCATCCATTTACAAATTTCATTCACTTCAGAGTCATGTTCTGTTTGTTGCTTGTGTTTGTTTTTGTGTTTGGTTTTTGAGTTTTGATTTTAGGGTTTGATTTTTGCATGTATGTGTCTATATCGTTGTGTTTCTATCATGGTCATACACTTTGTGTTTCCTTGGTGCAAATCCTAGCAACTACTCTACAATTTTCTTCACAAGTACCCCTTGCAAAAGTCCCCATAATAACTATTTGTCTTAAAAGGTATCTTGAGCGTGTAAGTGTGGTGTGGCCTTTATAAATCAAAATTTGTTGTGTGACGCAATACTTAATTGCAATTAAGTCAATGAACCTTTGGGTAATTCTTAGTTTTTGACATACTTCATCCCAATATGGTACATGTTTTGTGAGGCAAGAACACTTCAAACCAAGACTAGGGTAAGGGGGTTGAGTGTGATGGTCCTTGATAATGTTATAGTGACCCCCCGAGTAGAAGGATAGGTTTGAAAGTTCCCAAACATTTGATTGGTTGAAGATTTGAAGGGGAGTGTTTGATTGGTCATATAAAACTCAAACTTTGCCTTTCTTTTGGACCTACAAACAAGCATGTTTGCCAAACTTAATGGATCTAGGCAATAACTATTTTGGAGCTTCCCTCCATCACAACCAGTCTTGTGATGGTAGAGAGTAAAAGAAAAGTAAGACTGGAGATTTTTGGATGAGGTTGAAGTTTGTTGTCACTATATTGGCCCCTCTACCCTAGGGCAGCTTACATTGTTGACCTCTTCTTGCAAGAGGATACATGCCTTTGTGTGTACCTTCTTGAAAGATTACACGTCTTATGAGCTATGAATACTTTTAAGGTGCTCCATCCCAAGCTTGCCATTATATCAATAGTTGTTTGGCAATATGACCAATCTTTTTCGTAATAGAAAGGTTTTCATTAAATGACTATATTGTATGCTTTTGTATGCTATAGGCAACCAACTTCCATATGCTAGCTTTGGCATGTGATTCCTTTTCATTGTTGCTACCTACTCTTCATCTAGCATTGACGGCAGCTTGCTTGTTCTTGATAGCCTTCTCCCATTTTACCATGTCCTGTCCCCTTGATTTGATGGCAAAGGGATGGTCCATCTCCATTCCTCCTCCATTTGAGCTTAGTAGCCTCTTGCTAGTGTGGTTCACTTCTCCATTAGGTGACCTTGCTCGCTTCCCCACTATGGAGCCATGCATGCATGCAAGGGGAGAGGAGGCCTCCATGTGTTAGGGATCAAATTGCATCATCCACCTTAGTACTTGTATATATGTAGGTGCCTAGAATCAACATATGTAAAGTGACCTTGAAATGTTATATGACTTTACCTAAAAGGTGATGAGTATCATGTGTATTCCACTGGTATCTTTTCATATTTTTGGTTATGGAAAAATGCGAAAATCTTTAGGGTAGTGCTCACATAGGGTCGCTTATGTCTAATTCTTCCATTGTATACTTGTCTCCTAAAATTTAAAGTTGTATATGATAAGTTATTTTTTCAAGAATGATCATGATGAGAGTAATCCTATTGATATTTTTCAAGAGAGCAGTGCTATGTGAACGATTATAATGTGTATGTTAGGTCTACATATCAATACTCAAGATTAAATGATTAATAAGATTGTAAATTGGTTTAAGAAGTTGCCTATAGTGGTAGTCAAATAGATTTCTTTTTGTTCTAGTTATGGTAGGCTATAACACTTTGGTGATCCTGTTGGTTTCATGGGCATAATTCTTATGATTTAGGTATCATGCTTGGAAGGTTTTGCTACAACAATTAGTTGCAGAATTGCAGGATGGTAATGGCATTGAAGATGTGGAGGGTGCATTTCATGGGCAACATATATGTCAAAAAATTATTCATATTTATCAAATCTTATTTTAACAAGGAACAAATCTTGAGAATTAAGGAAAGCATTTAGCAAGACAACAGCAAGAGGATGCAATGCTGAATAATAGAGGAGAAGTAGGAGGATTAGACATGCTGGATGAAGAATAGTTCACAGATGAAAGGCACAACTATAAGGATGTGGGTACCTCTCTAGGTGCCGCAACAGTATACCATTCTCCTACTACATCTACAAAATCTCCTCCAAGCCTATCGAGGTTTTCAAGTAATGAGAAACAATATTGTCTCCTAAAAACCTGGATACTCCTAAACAGGCACTTGAAAGATTGCAACATATAGTACTTGGGAGGATAGTCTTGCATGAGTTTCATCAAAGAGATCTCTGAAGGTCAACCCTTTACCACCCCTAGGGAAGCCTAATAAGAAAAATATAATGAAACCAAATTAGGTTGTTAACCCAAAGGTGAGAGCTTCTAAGTTTTCAAGGAAAAAGAAGAAAGATTGTGACTGCCATTTGGCTCCGTTTGAGACACGGTGGTTGGACAGCAAGTGGGTTTAATCAGATGTATGGAGATCAGGTTAAGAAGCAACAGTTTGCACCAACTTTGCAAGGAAAAGCAATGGATTGGTTTAGCAGTTATGGCATGGTAACATTTAACACATATGATGCATTAAAGACTACATTTTTAGGCAGGTTTAGGAAAGATAAAATTCTTGAAAATATCTTGAGAAATATTAAGAAGATCAAGCAAAAGAATATGTTGATTGAAGATTATACTAAGAAGTTCAAGAACTTGCTTAATAGGTTGGATGCTATAGAGATGCACCATCAATAGAGATACAAATTACTTATTTCATTAAGGGTTTGAGGGGCAAAATTAGAAATCCAATTGCTAATATTGAGATTGGTCAAAATGATACACTGGATACCATAAGAGCTTCTATGAGTGTGGACAGACGACTTAGTACTTCTCGATCATAGACCCAAAAAGATGATAATTCCTCAGATTCCAATTTAAACTCAAATTCAAATTTAGGATTAGAAAGTGTTAGTGAGCCAAGTGTAGGATTAGAAGATGACTAGTGATTAAGATGATGAAGAGTCTAGCAAGAAGAAGCATAGGGAGAAGAAGAAAAAATTAGATTTGTCCAAGAGCAAGAAGAAGAAGATAAAAGAGAAAATCAATAAAAAGGTAGAGGACAGTAAGTTGGATAAGAAGATTAAGCAGAAGCTGAAAGAATTGGATCTCTCTAAAACTAAGAGGAAGGACAAGTACCATGAAATATGACAGAGGAATGGTCATGAAACCAAAACTTGTTGGTATAATCCCAATGTCATGATGGCATAGCAAGTGCTAGTATTATAGCCTAGGCCAAGAGTGGCATAGCCACAGTTAATCAAGTAATTGTTGACATAATGCCTTACATACCCTTCAGGGGACCTAGAAGAATGCCAACAAGATAGATGTGGCAAAGTTTTCAGGCATATAATCAAACTGCTCAAATAGGAGCATGCCATTACTGTGGAGGTCAAGGACATTTTGTAGGGAAAAATTGTGAACTATGAGCAAGTTATAGGACTGAGAGAGGAATGCCAGTAGCAAGGACCCGCAATAGTGGAAGACTTGCAGGAACACTTCATCAAAAGCATCCACTTGTCCTAGTAGTAGTAGTCCTGACATAGCTAGCCGACCAAGATGGGCAAAGGCAAGCTCCTGACGAGGCAAAGACTATTGATTATGAGAGTATCAATCAAGGATAAGATCAAGGAAGGGCACAGAAGGTGTCAAGTAACCCAAATGCTATAAATACGCACGTTCATTGTGACTATTCTAATTGCATTAAAGTAGAGGATTATCCTAAAGAAGCTAGATACTAGCAGTTACTAGAAGTCAAGTTGGTTTGAAACTTGATTGGTAAGACCAAGAGAAAGCTAAGAAAAAGGCAACTAAGAAGCTACAAAAAGTGGCAAGAAAAGCAATACTTGAGGTATTTAATGATCAAGAGGGGCAAGGTACCCTAGATCATGATCTAGAGGCTCAACATCCTGAAGATAAGATCTCAAGAAAGTTTCAAGGAGGTTCAAAAGAGTTATTTCAATCATTAGCAACATGTTCTTTGTTGCAATTGACCTTGGATCGAATTTTTAGATTTGATTTCAAACAAAACTTACTCTTGAAGATTAGACAAAAGCAACAAGAGGTTCTTGAAGGCAATTCCTTTGAGGATTAGGCAATTCCTGAATGTTAGGTATTAATAGCCACACAAAAGGACGTGGTAGACTATCAAGTCCCAATTATTCAAGTTGAATATGCATGAGAGAAGTATGCTAATATTCTTCTTGATGGAGGTTTAGGAGTTTATTAATATACTTGCTAAACAAACATATTTGGCAAGCAAGTAGAAAAATTTGCTACCAATCCCATTTCAAGTTAGGATGGCAGAACATCGAATGTTATAGCCATTGGGTATCCTTAAAAACTAGCAAATAAAGGTGGCTAGCGTAAAGTTCAGAGCAAGTTTTGTGGTGTTAAGGATGTCAAAGATTGGGGATTCTTATAGCATTCTCTTAGGCAAACTTGCTAAATTGAGGAAAGATTGGGGGGAATGATTGTGTATGCATCCCTAGGGGACTCGAAGAGATCAGACTATCAACAATTAACAAGGTAAACTTAAAGAGTACTTCCAGACGTATGGTAGCTCAAACTATTAGCCTTGTAGATGAAGTGGAAAACGATGAGGAGGAACTATTCCTTTAGGAAAATCCTTCCGTGGTTTCGGTTTTTGAAATAGATGTTGATAACATTATTCAAGAATATCAGGAGAGGCCCATAACTGCTAGAAATACACTTCTTGAAGAACAAATTATTCAACTTGCTCATCAAAGATGATTAGGAGTACATCCTAAAGGTTCTTTGGCAGGTCCAGAGCACTTGGAGTTTCAAGATAGGTCAGGAAGTGAGCAGTTTAAGGTGGTTCAAGACCCTAGAATCAACTATCTTGAATCTGAGCAGCTATCCATACAATGGTCCTTTTGTGGATAGCTCTGATGTGTTGGATGGGGAAGGACAAAAAGCTATCATTCAAGCTGAACAAAGATATGAGCATACAATGAGAAGATATGCAAGAGTAGTTGAAGATGAAGTGCAAGAGGTTAACTTGAATGTAGAAGGAGAGGCTAAACCTATTAAGGTCAATATCTTTGTGGAAGAGAACTTCAAGCAAGATCTTGTAAAGTTGTGTCAAGAATTTCAAGATATTTTTGCTTGGGATTATATGAATATGAAGGGGTTCAATCTAGCAATGTGCCAAACTTGAAGAATGCTGCTAAACCAATTATTCAAAAGAGGTATAGAATGAACCCAAATTATTCCAAGCATGTCAAGAAAGAGATTGATAAGCTATTAAGGGTTGGTTTCATCAAGCCGGTTAACGAAGTGACATGGTTATCTCCCATAGTGGTAGTGCCTAAGAAAAACGGGAAGATTAGAGTATGTGTAGATTACATGAAACTGAATGTAGCTACCATTACCAATCCCTTCCCAATTTCTTTTACTGATTCTTTGCTTGACGATGTAGCAAGGAATGAAATGTATAGTTTTCTAGATGGATTTTCAGGCTAGATTCGAATTAGGATGCATCTAGAAGATATGGATAAGACTGCTTTCATTATTGAGTGGAGAGTATATGTCCGCACATTCATGAACTTTGGATTGAAAAATGAAACTCTTGAGTTCCAAGGGGTAGCCCACAAGACTTTTGAGCCATACCTAACAGCTTTCATGAGAGTATTTATTGATGATTTTTGTGTCTTTGCTAGCAGGAGAGAGAACTTGAAACATCTCATGTTATGCTTTGAGAGATGCATAAGATTTGGAATGTCCCTAAACCCTTTCAAGTTTGTTTTCACAGGAAAGAGGGGAGTGTTCTTGGGTCATATTTTTTTTGAGGCATGACTATAGATTCAAGAAAGATAGTAACTGTCGAGAAGCCAAACCTCCAGCTAATGTGTAGGAAGTCATGAGATTTGTGGGCCGAGTGAAGTGGCACAACAAATACTTAATCTATTATGCAAGTAGAATATTGTTACTAAAAAGAATTATTCAGTAATAGAGAGAAGCACTTGGAATGGTTTATTATATGCAAAAATTGAAGCATTACTTGCTAAATAATCAAGTGATATTCCATGTGGATCATCAAGCTCTCTTATTCCTAATAAATAAACCTCAATTAACAGGCAGATTGGCTAGATGGATGTTGTTGTTAAAGAAATTTGACTACAAGGTCATTCACACTCCAGGGAAAGAACATGTAATGGCTGATTATCTCACAACAGATTGGAAAGTGATGATGTAGAAATAAAAGTTTCCTGATCAATTATTTGATGCTGAACTCTTTGAGGTTCAAGTGGTAGACCTAGATTCATATCATGACCAATTTTTACATTTTTGCAAGGAGTTATACCAGCACACCTTACTATGTATCACCTTAGCAAATAGGTATTTGCCTATGCATGCTAGTGCCTTGGCATGTACCTTATGCTCGAAACTCGGCATAATGAGCGGTCACCAATTTGAGACTTTAGTTCTCTCTTGCAACTTTGGCACCAACTTAGTGAGACCCTGATTCATAAAGGAGGGCATTAGACTTGACCTTCTACTGTAGTTGAGCAATGCCACCAGATCAACACTACAAGTTGGCCATAGTTTTTGGAAGAATTCTGCTGGAAGATTTCTACTGCTGGAAGTCCATCCAATCCGAGGGATTTCCTCGATTTGAAACTATTGACCACCTCCTTGATCTCTTGCATAGTAAAAGGCCTATCAAGTAAAAGAGCTTGATAGGTAACAATAAAATTTGTAAAGAAATCATGGAGCCTTTGCTCGTAGACTAGTAGCCTTAGTGGAGCCATGCTCACTATGGATGTTAGATGCTCCTTAAAGATAAGGGTTATAGTATTTTCATCATGGACAATGACCCCATCCTTATTCTCAACATAGATAATAGCTTCCTTCTTCTTCTTGGTGTGTAATCTTGAGACATAGAACTCATTTGGTCCATTGCCCAACAACTCCCATTTACCTTTTAGCTACACTTTTGCTACCTTAACCACATCGTCTTCCCGCTCTTTCATGAATGCCTCTATATTCTGAAGAACATAATCTTGTGGGTGATTATGAAGTGCTTTCACCAGTGCTGCTCTTGAGGCAAGCTCTGGAGAGCGTCTTCTAGCCTATGTTCTTATTCTCCCATGGTTTTTGGCTACATTGATAGTAGCCTTCTGACATCTTGACCATCTATATTCAAGGGTGATATTATGATCCCACGACTTCCCCCAAGCATAAATTATTTCAGAAAAAAATCTTGTCATGTAAGAGACATTCATCCAAAATGAGGGTGGACCATTGCTTACACTAGCTAGTAGAGTGACTTTGAAAGTCATCAATATCAACATGTAATCAAGAGTTGCTACATCCTCTAGGGATCCATATTTCATTTCCCCATTGAGCCACCATGCACCCTCCATAACATAAAATATATCCAATCTCCCGTCTCTCTAGGTAGCTCCAACATGTCTGTTATGCAAAGTGAAGGTCTATTGTGGTGAACAAAGCAATGTCTTCTAGTTCATAGGTAGGCGCCATGTGTCTCTTTCATCTAAAATTATTGAACTGGCCCCATGTGACCTATCCTTAGCCCTATAGGTCATTTTCCAATCATCATTGATGATAGCATTTGAGCCCCTTAATTACTACCATAGGCACAGTCACGAGTTAGCTCTTGAAGCTGAGCAGTTCGCTACTACAACAAAGCCATCTCCAACATAGAATTATAATGTAGGCATGAATTCCTCACGTATCAATAGCAAAGTTCCACCTCTACCTCTAGCCGCCACATTGTGGAAAGAAATATAACCAAGAATAAAAAATGCTATGCATGCCTCCTCTCCCGATTTGATTTCTTGAAGAGCTAGAAATTGGGGCTTGCACCTCTTCAGCAAGCCATACAAGACTTGCTTTCTAAGGTCAAAAGGAAAAACCCCTAACATTCCAAGAGCAAAACTTAATCTTGGAGGATAGAGACGTCCTCTCAGTATAGTAAAGAGGGTTCAACTAGCATCTCATGGTCCTTGATTGGGCCGTAAATATTCTACTCCACCAGTATCTTTCTTTGCATTGCTCCTACCGTTTGGAGCTTTAGGATCAATGTTCTTATTGATCCTAATGGCCAGCTTCTTAGCTTGCATCGCACTTCCTTTGACTAACTGAGCCCTCCTAGCAAGTTGCTTAAGGGAAGGCTTTTTCTTATCTTCCTTTGCATTGCTCCTATTGTTTGGAGCTTTAGGATCAATGTTCTCCTTATTGATCCTGATGGTCTACTTCTCAGCTTGCATCGCACTTCCTGTGACTGACAGTGCCCTATCCTTGGAGGCCGAGGAGCTTTGGTTAATCTCACCGTCTCTTCCATCCACCTTCTTGGCTGTTTGATCAAGGACCTAGGCTTCCTCCTTCGTCGCATCCACATTAGCAAGTTTATAACATTTTTGAGGAGCTACGTCGCGTCCACATTAGCAAGTTTATCACCCCTTTGAGGAGCTACATCAACATCTGCAGGGTCCTGAGCTTTATCGATAGAATGAGCAGCATCACCCGCAGTAACTTTGGACGGGCAGTTGCATGCTTAGTGTCCATTGGCTTTTACATGCATCTGGAAAGGTGGAGAACTTAACACTTAAGGATGAGCTCCATGCTGCTTAGGTCCTTAAGATGCAGAAGCTCTAATTCATTCCGACTATCCCACAGAATGAATGTACTACAAGAAGGCGTAAGCAATCCCCAGGATGTGACAGCAAGCGAAGGAGAGTAAGAACTTTACCCAGCCTTGCGGCAATGCGTGAGCCCGATCCACACGAGTGTCTCGATCCATACGGGACACTCGTGGGAGAGAACACCATCTTAGGATCAGAATAAGGATGACCAGGGGAGGCTATATAGCAGATTGCCTTTGAAGCCCACCACAGATGCCAACACCTAGTCTCGTTCGGCCTTAGTGTCTAGAAGAGTAAGACAGGAGCCTTTCCCAACAAATTTGAAGTGAACCAAGGAAGCTTTACCTTGTCGAACCATCTCGAGAAGTCTTCCTTGACAGGCGGACTCCCATGAAATATAGGTACACAGTACTCGTAGCCGTGAGTCGCATAGTGATGGCGCAGTACACGATCAAAAGCTAGGGAGATGACAGCTCTGTGTACTCATCGCGAACCCTCACGGGTCGTGGTCTTGTAGGCCAGGTTGTGCTCCTGCTGATCCATCTTTTAGAGCCTTCTCTATCCCCGTCATGGTTCTGGAGAGCTTGCTTGTAATCACGGGATACTGTGTCATCTCCTGAGTCCTCGGTCTGCCGCTTTTGCTTAGAAAAGCCTGCATGTGCTCTTGCCCACCACGTGACACACTTGAATGTGCCACGTCAATCAAGCCAGAACTGCTTGTCAGGTGACTAGGCGGCCACGTTTTAGTGGAGAGACATGTTCTCACTTCCAGCTCATAGTTTACTTTCTCTCAAATTCTCAAAATGATCAAGCCAATAACTTTTATATATGATACATTCGTGTATGGGCATGGGCATGGGCTTTGCTTCTTCCATGTATGATTGCATGAGGGTCCACCCAAGTTTCTTAAAGTGGGTCTTTAATATGTGGTTGGGATGAGCCCTAAACGAATGTACATGCGATTTTTAGCTAGGAGGAGTGGTCCCTCCATGGAATGGAGAAGGCTCCAGACCCCAATTCCAATTCTATCCATCCAAGTCCATTTGGATATTTCTCTTGTGGGCAACCTCTTATTGACATGTAAGCAATACATGCAAAGAGACCTATTATCTATTCACAATAAGAATTAGATATGCTTATGGAAACAATATATAAAAGAGAGTTCATAACCATGGAAGCAATAAGGCCATGCACATAGTCTGGTACACAGGACTATTGGGACCGTATCACCATGCCACATCTATTTGGACGGGGCAACTTCATTGAGCATGCAAATGAGAGCCTTCACTTCACTAATCACATTGCTTCTTTTCTTTGTTTCTTGGCATGAGATGTCACTAACAACGTGGAAACCTCCAAGACACAAATAGCAAACAAATCTTAGTATAGTCAATGTTTGACGTTTATATTTTTCTCCAAGGGAAAAATGGTGTGACAAAATAGGTTTAGTAACTTAACAAGACCACTAAAACATCCTTTACTAATTGTTGAGAAGATGCCTTTTCATCCAAAAAATTGTTTGATGTAGTTCTATAACATATGTATAACAAAAGCTAAAACATAGATATCATATAAATAGATAGGACAAACCTATTTTCCTTCTAAAGAGTTGAGTGTTCAGCTTGGGTTTCTTTTTTTTAGTTTTTACATTAACTCTATACATAGCTCTACAAAGAATTTGCATTCATGGGATGTAGTTTTTTAGCATATATTATGCTAGTAAAACTCATCTAGTTTTTTGTGTAAAGTGTGCAAAGTATGTATGCATCTCATTGCTACCTAAGGTCTACAAAAACACACATACCCATGTAACTTACCTTTCATAACCCGTCTTCCTTGAAAATTTAGTTGCTTATAACTAAATAGAGCACATTTGCATGAATAAGTATTTCAAGACCATAGCAGAGTATCCAAAACCAACAAAATGGTTTAGATGTTGATTTTACTTTGTAACAATATTTCTCACATTTATACGTTTACCAAAGTGTGAAATAGCCCCTTAGATATTGAAAGATAGCTAGCTATAAAAATATATATTTACCATCTTAGATGTTGATTGAGGACCATATAACTTTCACATTTGTACTTAGGTTGTAACCATACACCTCATATTGATAACAAAGTAAAAGCTTCAAGTTATGTCCTAATGGCTTACAAAAAGCTTCTACACTCGTTTTAATGTACAGACAAACATATCCATACATACAAATACATATCTTTCTTCAAATTTTCAATTCAAGAAGAGGGCATGACCATTACTTATAATTTTGAATCAAGAAGAGAGAATTATAAATCTTGTTACTCTGTAAGGCTAACTTTTTTGAAACATAAATTATAATATACTCTTTTTGACTCATAAAATTTAAAATGAAGGAAATACCTCGTATAACTCATAGACATATGCTTGAGTAGATCACAAGTTATATACCTTATGTTTTGTTAGTAGGTGCATCAAATACTTGCCTCCTTGCAAGGGTTTGTCAGATGATGATTGAGTGCGTGGAGGCAATGCAAGTAAAAGCTTACAAAAAAGGTTATCCACTTCCAATTGTATAAGTCCGATGAGCATACTAAGAAACAAGAGACCATTCACACTAATCATCTAAGATGATTGAAAAGTTTGTCCCCCAACATTCTGTGGCAGTTTTTAAAACTGATGCCATTGTATAATGTCACAACACCTAATATTGTAGATACTTGTTTCACTACGATTTATGTTGTGCCTATTCGATGGCAAGAAAATTAGAAAATGAGAACCAAAGCGTCCACATATATACTATTCAAAATTTTGAATGCATATCATTACATATGATTCTCAAAACGTGAATTGATGTTTATATATGATATTTTAACATACTTGCTTCACTATAGTTTATGTTGTGCCTATTTGATTACAAGAAAATTAGAAAATCCTAACCAAAAATCCACATATTACTATTCAAAATCTTCAATGCATATCATTGTGTATGATTTTCAAAACTTGCCTTTTTATTCATCTATTTTAAGTTGTTAAATTTAGAACAATATTTTTACTATTTTTTGTGAACATACTCATATTAAATCATCAATTTCTCTTAAATGAATAAATTAACATACAAACATATACTCTACCAACATTATGATAAGAAACTGATCAATGATCACAAGTTGCCATTCTTCACGTGTCGGGCTCATCATGGCTAGTTCTTGGGATCGAGATGTTTGTTCTTCTGATGGCAATGGCCACTTGCTCCTCCTCCTCTTGTTTTTTTAACGTTCTCTTCAAGTTTCCTTGGCTCTCCTTCAACCCTCTACAAGTCCCTGCTTTCTTCATTGGTGCTTCTAGTCTTCTTGATGGAAATCCTCAGCATAATTCTTCACCTCTCCCCTTGATTGGATGGTGTTGAGCCTTGCTCCCTTGATTGTTCGCTAACCATTCTCTTGCTTAAGGTTCCTCGTTGTTGAGTTCCCGGTGGTCAACTTCCCTCTTCTTAGCCACTTGCTCTGCTTCGCAAAACCTTGTTAGCTTCTTTTTCTCCTAGGTTCCCTGTAGAGAAAGAGATGGGAGGGCTCACTTGAATGGGTGAATGATGCTCATGGATTGGTGATTGTTGTGGTGTTTCCTCTCTTTCCTCTTCTTTATCCATCTCCCCCATGGCCTCTTAGATTAGGGATGTTAGCAATCGTCCGAAATCTATGTTCGATGCCTTTGGATGTGGGTTTTTTCCTTTTTGACTCAACCTTCATTGCTGGATATTCTCTACCAATGGCTCTTAGAGTTGCTGCAAGTATCTTAGTTGACACCTGGATTGTCATTTGGACATAAGAGTTTAGATTTACTTCATCTAGTGCGCCTTGGCTACAATGCTCTTAAGTAGTGGTACCCCTATTTTTTTGTGAGTGCATTATACCTCTGGCTCGAGAAGAGAGCATGCACCATCTTAGCTTGCAATTTGACAGTGGAATCGGGGATGTCTACTATGTTGATTCCATCATTCGTGTACACCTTTTGCTTATTCATCCCTAGCATGTTGTACATATCTCTCTTGGGCCTCTTTTCCAACTTGTCCACTAACCCTAGAGCTTTCTCAAAGCTAAGCGCAACTTCCACACTCTTGGTTACATCCCCTTATTTGACTGCCAACTGTACCACTGTTCTTCTTGGAATCGATGGTTTTGAGAAACTCTATGCACTTGTCGTAATCTATTTGTTGGTTGACCTTCTTGAGGTACTCGCCTAGATTGCATTGCTTGACAATTTGTTTGGCTGCGTCAGTTGTTGCCATGAGTTCTTCTAGGTTGTGTACACTTCAGTATTGTAGCTAGTTGGAAACTTGTATCTTCATGGTTAGGTGATATTTGTTCCGTTCTTCCTCTTGGTAAATAGGAGCCTTGCCATTTGGATTTCTAATATAACACAACATCTCATAATGAGTTCTCTTTGAAGGATAAATTTTGCTTAACAAGTGAAGTGATTAGAAGGAAACATGATAAAATAGTGAAATGTATAAGCTAAGGAATGAAAATTTTTCATATCAATCAATCCATACATTTCACACAAGGGCTTTGTGAAGAATCTTTCACTCAAATGAAAATTCAATGAATCCTTCTCTTTGGAGTTTAATCATATTTCGATTCATATTCACCTTTCATCTTACTTTATCTTTCACCTTACTTCACTTTAATTAATTCATCCTTCTCTTTGGAGTTCAATCATATTTTGATTCATATTCACCTTTCACCTTTACCTTTCACCTTACTACCTCCCCTCTTGGAATGATGAGAATCCTTCCTAGGATTGGAGAATGGAGGGTTAAGGGTGTTTGATACGCTCTTGGTGTGATCTACTGTTTTAGGAGCCAATTGTAGAAGTTTTGGTTATACTCCAATGTAGCATAGCGATCCAAGTCTTGTGGGCAAATGCCCATATGTGTGATATAGGTCAAGACATTGATCAAGAGATCACATGAGTTCATTCTACTAGCAACATGAAGTTCTTCTTTTGTTAGGATCCTATCTAAGTATGGGTTCAACATGACATTGTCTTCTAATGGTCTGTTTCGTGTCACGGTCAGAATACTATAAATAAAGTTGGGGTCACATAGGTAGGGACATATTCAAAAGTCTTGATGGTGCATCTTTGCTCTGCATTGGTCATGATTTGACAAGGATTTGGATTCAATTAGCTTTTTCAGCTCATCAAGTTCATCAAGTAACATTGGAACTTTACTTTTCTTGAAGATTGTGATTAACCATTGGTTTAAGGCTTGTTCTTGGGAGATTTCAGTGGCAATCAACTCTTTTGCAATTGTGGGAGTTTTTATGAATATGAATTCAAATTCCTCCCAAGAGCAAGGCAAAGAGTGTATATCATTTGCTATTTGTTTTTCAAACATACCTAGGTCCAAGCGTTCATAGCTTCTAGCAAACAATGTGAAAGTTGAGTCTAATTGTCAAATACATGTCAATAAGTTTTCTCTTGTGTTCATGGCCATATTGGATATGCCAATTCGAGAATGGATCAACATTGATAAGATGGTTTAAGGCCTATGGGTGGTTGGGGTTTGACTCGACCGGAGTGCTTAGCTATGGTTGGGATTTGTCCATGCTTCCTTGCCATCCCATCTCTCTTGGATCACTATTCTCAAGCTTGGAACAAAGAACTCAACTAGTAAGAGTGCTTCAATTCCATAGGTCAACTTGAATGGTGTCTGTCCTATGGTCATTTTATAAATTGTCCTCCTGTAAGCCCATAATGCTGCCATTAGCTTATTATCTTAGTCACTATGTGAGGCAAAGACCACCTTGGTTAGGATAGTCACTAGGACTTTATTTGTGGCTTTAGCTTGACCATTTTCTTGAGGGTAATATGGTGAGGATTTTCAATGGATTATCAAGAAGGTGGATAACAGATAGGCAATCACTTCATTAATGAAGTGCGTGCCTTGATCACACTAACTAATTCTATGGAACATCCAAACTATGAGATCACTTGCTCCCAAAGAAATTTGGCAATGGCTTTAGTATTTTTTTTCGAGTTATTCGAGCTTCAACCCACTTGGTAAGAAAGTTTGTGGCTACGATTATGTACCTTGCTTGTGAGTATTGTGCTATAGTGCTGATTGGGCTGATGAAATCAATCCCCTATTTTTCAAATGGTCACCATGCTATCACTAGGGTCAACTCCATCTTATCCTATTCATCCTAATGAATAGGGACATTGGTTCATTGGCACTCATCACAGTGCTTCACAACCTTAGCTACATTGTGGAATAACATAGGCCACCACAACTCAAACTGAAGCACCTTACATGCTATAATGTCTCCAAGGAGGTGTCCTCCAATTTTGCCATGAGCTTCTACAAGCACATCATGCATCTCATTCTTACAGACACATCTCCTCAACAATCCATCCTATCATAATCACTAGAGTTAGTTGGCAATGAATTGATAGGGTTGAATCCTTAGAATAAGATGTTTTAGCCTAGCCTTCTCAATTAGACATTTAAGTAATCCATGTTCTAGGATGTGGACTATGTTGTCTACCCAATAAGGTGTAAGGTCTGCTCCAAACAAATCTCTTACATTGGACATGCCAAACAAATATGCATCGGGTAGGTCATTCACAATGCCTTGTCCAAGTGCTTCTCCCGTGGTTATGTGTGAGACATATGGTCTACCATGTAATGTTGTTTACCCTTGTGTAGTACTGCACAGAAATCAAATTCTAGTAGCAAAAGCAACCATCGAGCAATGTGCCCTAATGCGTAGGGATAAAGCAATGCTTGATGATCAACAAAGAAAGTAAAGGGTGTAGCTAGAAGGTACCATCGAAATTTCTTAACCACAAACACCATGGCTAGCCCTTCCCTCTCTGTTGTGGAGTATTCTATCTCCATGTCAGTGGGTTTTTTGCTTGCAAAGCTTACTGGGTACCCCAAGTTATACTCTCGAGCTTGGCACAAAACTACTTCCATAGTGAACTTTGATTCATCAATATGCACATGGAAGGTAATGGACCAATTTGGGGCTCATAGAATAGGTGCGGTTGTTAGATCCTTTTTCAATTCTTTGTAAGTGCGTTGGCACTCCTTAGTCCACTCAAATACAATCAACAACTTGTAAAGTGGTTGTGCAATGAGTGTGCAATTCAACACAAACTGTCGATATAGTACCTAGTGTGGCCGAGGAAGCATTGAACTCCCTTGTAGTTGGTTGGTGATGGTAAATAGAAAATCACTCTAACTTTGGAAAAGCCGGTAGCAATGTCATTTTTTGAGACCACGTGTCTTAGGATACATCCATGCTTTATCCAAAACTAGCATTTTAAGGGGTTCAGTGAGAGACCGTATTATCTACACCGTTCAAAGACTATGTAGAGTTTTTTTAGGTGCTCCTCCCAACTGGAACGAACACACAAATCATCAAAGAATACTTCTAGCCACTTTCTAAGCATGTCCTTGAAAATAATACACATGAGACGTTAAAAGATAGCAAGTACATTAGTCAACCCAAGTGGGATGACTATGTAGGCAAACACACCCCATTCTGTTTTGCAAATGTTGTTTTATGCCAAATTTTCACCTTTTCCTTTTCCTCTAATTCA